>NW_027591415.1:0-90967 GCF_964213995.1 Mustelus asterias | reverse complement strand
GTGAGGGGGGGGGGGTGGGTGGGTGTGAGGGGGGGGGGGGTGGGTGGGTGTGAGGGGGGGGGGGTGGGTGGGTGTGAGGGTGGGGGGGGGTGGGTGGGTGTGAGGGGGGGGGGGGTGGGTGGGTGTGAGGGGGGGGGGGTGGGTGGGTGTGAGGGGGGGGGGGTGGGTGGGTGTGAGGGGGGGGGGGGTGGGTGGGTGTGAGGGGGGGGGGGTGGGTGGGTGTGAGGGGGGGGGGGTGGGTGGGTGTGAGGGGGGGGGGGGTGGGTGGGTGTGAGGGGGGGGGGGGTGGGTGGGTGTGAGGGGGGGGGGGGTGGGTGGGTGTGAGGGGGGGGGGGGTGGGTGGGTGTGAGGGGGGGGGGGGTGGGTGGGTGTGAGGGGGGGGGGGGTGGGTGGGTGTGAGGGGGGGGGGGGTGGGTGGGTGTGAGGGGGGGGGGTGGGTGGGTGTGAGGGGGGGGGGGGTGGGTGGGTGTGAGGGGGGGGGGGGTGGGTGGGTGTGAGGGGGGGGGGTGGGTGGGTGTGAGGGGGGGGGGGTGGGTGGGTGTGAGGGGGGGGGGGTGGGTGGGTGTGAGGGGGGGGGGGTGGGTGGGTGTGAGGGGGGGGGGGTGGGTGGGTGTGAGGGGGGGGGGGGTGGGTGGGTGTGAGGGGGGGGGGGTGGGTGGGTGTGAGGGGGGGGGGGTGGGTGGGTGTGAGGGGGGGGGGTGGGTGGGTGTGAGGGGGGGGGGGTGGGTGGGTGTGAGGGGGGGGGGTGGGGTGGGTGTGAGGGGGGGGGTGGGTGGGTGTGAGGGGGGGGGGGTGGGTGGGTGTGAGGGGGGGGGTGGGTGGGTGTGAGGGGGGGGGTGGGTGTGTGAGGGGGGGGGAGGGTGGGTGGGTGTGAGGGGGGGGTGGGTGGGTGTGAGGGGGGGGGTGGGTGGGTGTGAGGGGGGGGGTGGGTGGGTGTGAGGGGGGGGTGGGTGGGTGTGAGGGGGGGGTGGGTGGGTGTGAGGGGGGGGTGGGTGGGTGTGAGGGGGGGTGGTGGGTGTGAGGGGGGGTGGGTGGGTGTGAGGGGGGGGGTGGGTGGGTGTGAGGGGGGTTGGGTGGGTGTGAGGGGGGTTGGGTGGGTGTGAGGGGGGTTGGGTGGGTGTGAGGGGGGGGTGGGTGGGTGGGTGTGAGGGGGGTTGGGTGGGTGGGTGTGAGGGGGGGGTGGGTGGGTGTGAGGGGGGGGTGGGTGGGTGGGTGTGAGGGGGGGGGTGGGTGTGAGGGGGGGGGGTGGGTGTGAGGGGGGGGTGGGTGTGAGGGGGGGGGGGTGGGTGTGAGGGGGGGGGGTGGGTGTGAGGGGGGGGGGGGGTGGGTGTGAGGGGGGGGGGTGGGTGTGAGGGGGGGGGGTGGGTGTGAGGGGGGGGTGTGGGTGTGAGGGGGGGGGTGGGTGTGAGGGGGGGGTGGGTGTGAGGGGGGGGTGGGTGTGAGGGGGGGGTGGGTGTGAGGGGGGGGGGGTGGGTGTGAGGGGGGGGGGTGGGTGTGAGGGGGGGGGTGGGTGTGAGGGGGGGGGTGGGTGTGAGGGGGGGGGTGTGAGGGGGGGGGGGTGTGAGGGGGGGGGGGGGTGAGGGGGGGGGGTGGGTGTGAGGGGGGTGGATGTGAGGGGGGGGTGGGTGTGGGGGGGGAGGGGGAGAGGGAGGAAGGTGGGGTAGGGGGGATAGGAGTTCCGCTGCGCCACTCACTGCAGTATTCGCTCTGCTGTTTGCCGCTTTCTCTCTCACTCACCCGCGCTGCGGACATGATGCCGGGAGCGGGAAGCGCCGCCTCTCCCTTATCGACCTCTCCTGGGGGCCGCCATCTACCCAGAGAGCCCCGCGGCGTCGGACCGCGCAGGCGCACAAGGGACCGGGGCCTGGGTCGAGTCAAAGGCAGACCCCGCCCCCGGCCTCAGAGCCCCGCCCCCGGCCTCTGGCTCCGCCCCCAATGCAGGACTCCCAGAATCCACCGCTCGTGTTTGGAGGATCCACACCAACCAGGGAGGCCCCGGGGGGCGGGGAGAGGCTGCGGGCCGGGGCCGGGGCCGGGGGGCGCTGGGCTGGGGGGAAGATTGGGTGCGAGGCGGTAAAGGAGCAGGGGGCAGGGTGCGGCGGATGGGCCGGCAGGATGGAGCCGCAGGGGAGGCTCCTGGTGATGGAGGGGGATGTGGCTCAGCCTGTGGTGAGGATGAGGGAGAGGGGGGCCTGGGCCTGGGCTGGAGCTGGGCTGGAGCTGGGCAGAGGTTGTCTCTGATGTTACACAGCACAGGGACACTGGGGGGGA
The DNA here is from genome assembly GCF_964213995.1 of Mustelus asterias. Classification (NCBI taxonomy): domain Eukaryota; kingdom Metazoa; phylum Chordata; class Chondrichthyes; order Carcharhiniformes; family Triakidae; genus Mustelus; species Mustelus asterias. Next base: position 88,696 of record NW_027591415.1, on the reverse strand, counting down.
ATGGGGAGCCTCACTGACACGTGTCAAAGTGGAGCCCAGCTCCATGTGAAGGGCAAGTGTTGCAGAAAGCGCTCTTGCGGCAGTTGAATTGGGGGAGTGTCATGGAGCAGTGCAGGGAGAGGTCTGGTCAGCCATGTGAAAGAGGTTGCGGGACAGTCAATGCCACTGCCCAGCCACACCAAACCCACTTCATTGGAAAACAACTGGGCCAAAATCCCAGAATGCCTGACCAATCTTCCCGCTAAATTGCATAAAGGCATTGGCTGCACAGAAGCCCCATTCCAGGATAAATACAGTGTATGTGACCATGCAATCAAACTTAAAGGGACATACACTGACAAAGCTTTCCCCACACAACTACATTTGAAAGGATACATTACTCCTCATCTATGATTGGAGTACCTTCATCACACTACCTCAAGAAAAAGGTTCACCTTCACAAGACAGCCAGGGCTGGGTAATAATCTGTGCTGTCTGCTGGACTTCTCTTTATTCTGAAATTTATTTTAAATAGGGTTTGAAACCATGATTCATGGCAAATTCTAAAACGGAGAAAGCCTGCAGTGATCGACGGGAAAGGTACAGAAAGTGCTAAAATACAAACCAAAAAACTGGAAATCTGAAATCAAAACAGAAAATGCTGGAAATACTCAGCAGGTCTGACAGCATCTGTGAAGAAAGTGAGAAACAGCGTAAAGCTTTTAATTCAAATCTGACTTCAGAACGGAGTTAGCTTCCTTTCAGATTGACTGAAGACATTAACCCTTTCTCCACAGAGGCTGCCAGACCTTCCAGAACTTTCTGTTTTCATTATAGATTTGATTTATTATTGTCGCATGTATTAGTATACAGTGCAAAGTATTGTTTCTTGCGCGCCATACAGACAGAGCATACCATTCATGGAGAAGGAAACAAGAGTGCAGAATGTAATGTTACAGTCATAGCTAGGGTGTAGAGAAAGATTAACTTAATGCAAAGTAGGTCCATTCAAAAGTCTGATGGCAGCAGGGAAGAAGCTGTTCTTGAGTCGGTTGGTACGTGACCTCAGACTTTTGTATCTTTTTCCCGACGGAAGAAGATGGAAGAGAGAATGTCCGGGGTGCTTGGGGTCCTTAATTATGTTGGCTGCTTTGCCGAGGCAGCAGGAAGTGTAGACCGAGTCAATGGATGGGAGGCTGGTTTGCGTGATGGATTGGACTACATTCACGACCTTTTGTAGTTCCTTGTGGCCTTGGGCAGAGCAGGAGTCATACCAAGCTGTGATACAACCAGAACGAATGCTTTCTATGGTGCACCTGTAAAAGTTGGTGAGAGCCGTAGCTGACATGCCAAATTTCCTTAGTCTTCATAGTAGAGTGCAATGCCTGTCGCGTGGAGAATAATTCACTCTAACTTTCCAGTGTTATTACAAATGGCACTGATGCTGCTGGATTTCATCAGTGCATGTGTGAAACTGAACTGTGTTGTGACCACTCATACTCAGCCTCCACTTCCTCCACCACTACCACGTGGCAGGGTGAATCTCTACCTTATCTATCTGGGATAATTACAGCCTGTTGTTGTCAAGCTGGAGCTTTGCCTGTGTGTCAGCTACATTGTAGATGACCCTGACAGGATATGGGTAGTAGAATACAGTAAATTGCAGAATTGAAGTCACTCATTTCCACAAGAAAGGAGATGGGAGATACCTTTGGCCCTTTCAGAAGTCATCCATTCACAATATTGGGCAAAGAGCTGGAATATGGAATGAGGATAGTTGGGTGGTTTGACTGACCAGCACAGATGCAATGGGCCGAAGGGCCTTTTCTGTGCTGTATACCTCTATGACTCTAATATTATCTGTTAAAGTACTTAATACTTGCCATTTGGTTAGATGCCTACATTATGGATCCAATTCTTTAAATGATGATATGGAAATTTGAGTCTACTTTTAGTGGGCACCTGTCATTTTTAAACTGATACTGCCTTAAGGCCACTGAAACTTTTATCCCTTTCATTTGTCCTTTCTTTCCAAAATGCTTCACTTGCTCTCCTGCTGCCTTGATGCACCGGACTGGCAAATATAGAGTTTCCTGAAGACGTTAGACATTCCTAAACTTTATGTCAGTATTGCTTTTCTATCTTCAACTTAACGTTGAACCAATACAGACTCAACACCCAGTTATATCAAGAGGAAAGAGAACACCATCATATTCAGGGCAAGAATCATCAGAGGAAACCATCTGATAAAGCTTCTCTGCTTGAGAGGAGAGAGGACTGGAATGACAGGTCCTGCAGCCCCCTCTCTCACTGCGGTTGAAGGCTTCTTTGGATTCCTGCACTTTACAATTAATTCATGAAATCTCTCAATAGTCTTGGGAAATAATGTTGGATCTGGAACATTTTCAGACTTTAAAATTAATCTATTTAGATCTTAAAATTGACTTCTCTTTCTTGTTACATTTTCATTCAAGTTATTGTTCTTTGTGGCAACCTTTTTTATTATTTCATGGGACGTGGGCATTGCTGGCTGCACCAGCATTTATTGCCCTTACGGTCCAGAGAATACCTACAGTGCAGAAGAGGCCATTCGGCCCATCGAGTCTGCACCAACTCTCTGACAGAGTATTTTACCCAGGCCCTCTCCCCCACCCTATCGCTGAAATCCCACATTTCCATGGCTAATCCATCTAACCTGTACACCTTTGGACACACAAGGGCAATTTTACCATGGCCAATCCACCTAGCCTGCGCATCATTGGAAACCAGAGCACCTGGAGGAAACCCACACAGACACGGGGAGAACGTGCAAACTCCACTCAGACAGTCGCCCAAGGCTGGGAATGAACCCAGGTCCCTGAAGCTGTGAGGCAGCAGTGTTAACCACAGGGCCGACCTTGAACTGAGTGGCTTGTTTGGTCAGTTGAGAGCCACATTGCCGTGGATCTGGAGCCACATGTAGGCCAGAGCAGATAAGGGATGGCAGATTTCCTTCCCTAAAGGATATTAGTGAACCAGGTAGGCTTTTCAATCGATGACAGTTTCCATTATCATCATTCTAGCCACTGTGGGATTTGAGCCTGGGTCCCTAAGCCTTGCCCTGGATCTCTGGATTACTAGTGCAGTGACAATTCCACTTCACCAGCGGGCTTTAGATCCATACAGCAGTACATCACTGTGAGTGTTGGCTTAGACTTTGCTCAAGTCTTTGGAGTGGCACTCAAACCCACAACCTTCTGACCCCAGCGAAAGGGCTAGCAGCTGAGCGTAGGTTGGTCAGGCAGTGATCCTGCGCAGACTCTGAATACATCGTCTGTTTCTCTGCAGCTTCAATCCCATTCGACAGCAGGTTGGCTTAGTTTCCCGGGCAGGATGGGATGAATATCTGGCCAGAGATCCTCATCGACGTGTCCATTCAACCAGTCAGCGTGACAGGCAGAAGGTGCACTCCCCTTCGTACCTGCCCAGGTAAGCAAGTTATTCAGTAGCTTGGGTCTGGTCCCTCAGTTGATTAGATTGTGGCTGAACTGTATGTCAACTCCATATTCCCGCCGTCACTCCATATTAGAATCAGTGCAGAAGAGGCCTTTCGGCCGATTGAATCTGTACCGATACGTGAGAAACCTGACCTTCTACCTAATCCCATCTGCCCTGAATGTTATGATGTGCCAAGTGCTCATCCAGATACTTTTTAAAGGATGTGAGGCATCCCGCCTCTACTACCCTCCCAGGGAGCGCATTCCAGACCCTCACCACTCTCTGTGTAAAAACGTTTTTCCTCATATCCCCCAAACCTCCTGCCCCTCACCTTATCCACTCTGTCCATGTCTCTCATAATCTTATACACCAAGCGAATCAGGATATATAAATCCCCGGGACCTGATGAAGTGTACCCTCGGACATTGTGGGAGGCTAGGGAGGAAATTGTGGTCCTGTAGCACAGATATTTGAATCATCAACAGTTACAGGTGAGGTGCCTGAAGATTGGAGGGTGGCAAATGTTGTGCCTTTGTTTAAGAAGGGCTGCAGGGAAAAGTCTGGGAACGACAGGCCAGTGAGCCTAACGTCTGTAGTGGGTAAGTTGTTAGAAGGTATTCTGAGAGACAGGATCTAGAGGGGATTTAGAGAGGCAGGCACTGATTCAGGACAGTCAGCATGGCTTTGAGAGAGGAAAATCATGTCTCACAAATTTGATTGAGTTTTCTGAAGGGGTAACCAAGAAGGTAGATGAGGGCAGTGCAGTTGATGTTGTCTACATGGACTTTAACAAGGCCGCATGTTAGGTTGTTGCATAAGGTTAAATCCCACGGGATCCAGGGTGAGGTAGCCAATTGGATACAAAATTGACTTGATGACAGAAGCCAGAGAATATTGGAATAGTGTAGATTAGAGGGGCTTTAGATTGGTACCACTGGTCGGCGCAACATCGAGGGCCGAAGGGCCTGTACAGCGCTGTAATGTTCTATGTTCTAGAGGGTGGTTGTAGAGAGTTGTTTTTCAAACTGGAGGCCTGTGACCAGTGGTGTGCCTCTGGGTCCACTGTTATTTGTCATTTATATTAGCAATTTGGATGAGAATTTAGGAGGCATGGTTCGTAAGTTTGCAGATGACACCAAGATTGTGGCATAGTGGACAGTAAAGAAGGTAATCTAGGATTGCAACGGGATCTTGATCAGTTGCGCCAGTGGGCTGATGAATGGCAGATGGAGTTTAATTATGATAAATGTGAGGTGATGCATTTTGATGGATCGAACCAGCGCAGGACTTACTCAGTTAATGGTAGGGCGTTGGGGAGAGTTATAGAGCAAAGAGATCTAGGAGTACAGGTTCATAACTCCTTGAAAGTCAGTCACAAATGGACAGAGTGGTGAAGAAAGCATTCGGCATGCTTGGTTTCATTGGTCAGAACATTGAATACAGGAGTTGGAATGTCTTGTTGAAGTTGTACAAGGCATTGGTAAGGCCACACTTGGAATACTGTGTACAATTCTGGTCACCCTATTATAGAAAGGATATTATTAAATTAGAAAGAGTGCAGAAAAGATTTACTAGGATGCTTCCGGGACTTGATGGTTTGAGTTATAAGGAGAGGTTGAATAGACTGTGACTTTTTTTTCTGGAGTGTAGGAGGCTGAGGGGTGATCATATAGAGGTCTATAAAATAATGAGGGGCACAGATCAGCTCAATAGTCAATATCTTCTCCCAAAGGTAGGGGAGTCTAAAACTGGAGGACGTAGGTTTAAGGTGAGAGGGGAGAGATACAAAAGTGTCCAGAGGGGCAATTTTTTCACACACAGGGTGGTGAGTGTTGGAACAAGCTGCCAGAGGTAGTAGTAGAGGCAGGTACAATTTTGTCTTTTAAAAAGCATTTAGACAGTTACATGGGTAAAATGGGTAGAGAGGGATATGGGCCAAATGCGGGCAATTGGGATTAGCTTAGTTATAAAAAAAAAGGGGCGGCATGGACAAGTTGGGTCAAAGGGCCTGTTTCCATGCTGTAAACCTCTATGTTCTATGACCTCGATCAGGTCGCCCCTCAGTCTTCTCTGCTGCAACAAAAACAACCCAAGCCGATGCAACCTCTCTTCATAACTTAACTGTTCCATCCCAGGCAGCATCCTGGTGAATCTCCTCTGCACCCCCTCCAGTGCAATCACATCCTTCCTATAATGTGGTGACCAGAACTGCACACAGTACTCCAGCTGTGGCCTCACCAAAGTTCTATACAACTCCATCATGACCTCTCTGCGTTTGTAATCTATACCCCGTTTGATAAAGGCGAGTGTGCCATATGCCTTTTTCACCACCCTATTAACCTGCCCTTGTGCTTTCAGATATCTGTGACAAACATGCCAAGGTCCCTTTGTTCCTCAGAACTTCCCAGTGTCCTACCATTCATTGAATATTTCCTTGTCAATTTACTCCTTCCAAATGCATCACCTCACACTATTCAGTGTTAAACTCCATCGGCCACTTATCTGCCCATTTCACCATTCTATCTCTATCTTCTTGTAGCCCAAGACACTCTGCCTCACGGTTAACCACCCAGCCAATCTTTGTCATCCACAAACTTACTAATCCTACCCCCCACACATAGTCATCAATGTTGTTTATATAAATGATGAATAATAGGGGGCCCAGCACAGATCCCTGTGGTACACCACTGGACACTGGCTTCCTGTCACTAAAGCAGCCTTTTGTTATTACCCTCTGTCTCCTACAACTGAGCCAATTTTGAATCCACTTTATCAAATTACCCTGTATCCCGTGTGTATTTGCCTTCTTTACAAGTCTCCCATGTGGGACCTTGTCGAAGGCTTTGCTGAAATCCGTATAAACTACATCGACTGCACTACCCTCATCTACACACCTGGTCACCTCCTCAAAAAATTCAATCAAATTTGTAGGCATGACTGCCCTCTGATGAAGCCATGCTGACTATCCCTGATCAAGCTTTGCCTCTCCAAGTGGAGATAGATGCTCTCCTTCAGAAGTTTCTCCAATAGTGTCCCACCACTGATGTGAGACTCACTGGCCTGGAGTTTCCCTGGCTTATCGCAACAATTCTTTTTAAATTCTTTGATAGCCTTACCCAACATCTCTGAATGACCAGGCTCTGATTTTCTCCCTGTTCTGAATTGGCTCCAGCTGAGGAAATCATTTCTCTCTATCTAACTGATCAAATATTTTTTTACCATTTTAAACAGGTCAAGTGAAAAACACCCTTAATCTTCTGAAATGAAGGGAATGCGCACCAAGCTTATTCAATCATTCTTCCAATCGGAATGCAAAATGAAGCTTGCTGTTTGGGACAGATGCTGATCATAAACTTCAATTTAAGGAAATGTAAACACTCAACACTCTCAAAGAATGAAGGAAACATGAGACCCAAAATGGTTTTCATATTTGCTATTCCCATGAAGCTCTGAAATAATGCTTACTTCAATAGTGGCTTTCAGCCACATCTGTCTCTCCCTCCCCGCGTAATCCCTGTCTGATGGTTCTGTCTCTCCCATGCCTCCTCCCATTTGGCTTTGCATTTTGCTGAATATTCTCTTGCCTTCCTGGAATTAGCTGGGTGATCTTTTCCTTCTCTGCACTAACTAACTCTCTCCTAGGCTGTTGGTTACACCTGATGGAGTTCCAAACAGACCCATGACTGATCTGAGACGGGGTCCTCGGATAGTTGTCCCTCCATTGCTCAGTGAAAAGGCCAATGGCAGGTAAGGGGCACAGACACTCGGTTTGAAGACAGTCAATATCTTGTTAAAATATTATTGGATCATGATAAGATTTTACATGAAAGAAGTTTCACACTCTGTACGACATTCTTTGGTCGAAGGATGAGAGAAGGGAAAGATCCTGAAGTCGTGAATGTCACAGCTCGTTGAGTTTGTACAGATGAATTCCGGAATTGTCTGGTGTTTCTCCAGAGAGGGCCAGAGGTGAAGTTTCATTCTCACTGAAAACACTTCTCGTTAACTTTCTGCACCCTCTGGTTTTCTGAGGCAAGGAGCCCAGCCAGATCAGTCACCTCTTCGAATATTTCCCCACGTGTAACAATGATGACAAAAGTGTTTCTCTTATCTGTACAACATTCGTAAAAGTTACAGTGTGTGACATCTTGAGTAATGTTGAAGCATCACGGTTGTTATTTATGAAATGCGACAACCATTCTGTAATGAGCTGAACGACCAACCTTTTCGCAAAGGTCGGGGAGTTTAAAACCAGAGGGCACAGGTTTAAGGTGAGAGGGGAGAGATACAAAAGTGTCCAGAGGGGCAACTTTTTCACACAGAGGGTGGTGAGTGTCTAGAACGAGCTGCCAGAGTTAGTAGTAGAGGCGGGTACAATTTTAGAACATAGAACATTACAGCACAGTACAGGTCCTTCGGCCCTCGATGTTGCGCCGACCAGTGAAACCAATCTAAAGCCCCTCTAATCTACACTATTCCAATATCATCCATATGTTTATCCAATAACCATTTGAATGCTCTTAATGTTGACGAGTCCACTACTGCTGCAGGCAGGGCATTCCACGCCCTTACTACTCTCTGAGTAAAGAACCTACCTCTGACATCTGTCCTATATCTCTCACCCCTCAATTTAAAGCTATGTCCCCTCGTGTTAGCCATCACCATCCGAGGAAAAAGGCTCTCACTATCCACCCTATCTAATCCTCTGATCATCTTGTATGCCTCTATTAAGTCACCTCTTAACCTTCTCTCTAACGAAAACAGCCTCAAGTCCCTCAGCCTTTCCACATACGATTTTCCCACCATACCAGGCAACATCCTGGTAAATCTCCTCTGCACCCTTTCCAACACTTCCACATCTTTCCTGTAATGCGGCGACCAGAACTGTACGCAATACTCCAAGTGCGGCCGCACCAGAGTTTTGTACAGTTGCAGCATGACCTCCTGGCTCCAAAACTCAATCCCTCTACCAATAAAAGCTAGCACACCGTACGCCTTCTTAACACCCCTATCAACCTGGGTGCCAACTTTCAGGGATCTATGCACATGGACACCCAGATCCCTCTGTTCATCCACACTACCAAGTATCTTACCATTAGCCCAGTACTCTGTACTCCTTCCAAAGTGAATCACCTCACACTTTTCCACATTAAACTTCATTTGCCAGCTCTCTCAGCCCAGCTCTGCAGCTTATCTATGTCCCTCTGTAACCTGCCACTTCCCTCTGCACTGTCTACAACTCCACCGACTTTAGTGTCATCCACAAATTTACTAATCCATCCTTCTACGCCCTCATCCAGGTCATTAATAAAAATGACAAACAGCAGTGGCCCCAAAACAGATCCTTGCGGTACACCACTAGTAACTGAACTCCAGGATGAATATTTCCCATCAACCACCACCCTCTGTTTTCTTACAGCCAGCCAATTCCTGATCCAAACCACTAAATCATCCTCAATCCCATGTGTCTGTATTTTCTGCAAACGTTTACCATGGGGAACCTTATCAAACGCTTTGCTGAAATCCATATACACCACATCAACTGCTTTATCCTCATCCACCTCTTTGGTCACCTTCTCAAAGAACTCAATAAGGTTTGTGAGGCACGACCTACCCTTCACAAAACCGTGCTGACTATCCCTAATCAAATTATTCCTTTCCAGGTGATTATAAATCCTATCTCTTATAATCCTTTCCAAAACTTTGCCCACAACAGAAGTAAGGCTCACCGGTCTATAATTACCAGGGTTGTCCCTACTCCCCTTCTTGAACAAGGGGACAACATTTGCTATCCTCCAGTCTTCTGGCACTGTTCCAGTAGACAATGACGACACAAAGATCAAAGCCAAAGGCTCTGCAATCTCTAGCCTCCCAGAGAATCCTATGATAAATCCCATCCGGCCCAGGGGACTTATCTATTTTTACCCTTTCCAGAATTGCTAACACCTCCTCCTTATGAACCTCAATCCCATCCAGTCTGTCAGCCTGCATCTCAGTACTCCCCTCGACAACACTGTCCCTCTCCAGTGTGAATACCGACGAAAAATATTCATTTAGTGCCTCTCCTATCTCTTCAGACTCCACGCACAACTTCCCACTCCTGTCCTTGACTGGCCCTAATCTTACCCTAGTCATTCTTTTACTCCTGACATACCTGCCAAAGACTTCTCATGTCCCCTCCTGGCTCTTCTTAACTCTTTCTTTAGGTCCTTCCTGGCTAACTTGTAACTCTCAAGCTCCCTAACTGAGCCTTCACGTCTCATCTTAACATAAGTCTCCTCCTTCCTCTTCACAAGAGATTCAACCTCCTTAGTAAACCACAGTTCCCTCACACGTCTGCTTCCTCCCTGCCTGACAGGACGCGTAGTAGCTGTTCCTTGAACAAGTTCCACATTACAATTATGCCCATCCCCTGCAGTTTCCTTCCCCAACCTATGCCAGCTAAATCTCGCCTAATCGCATCATAATTTCCTTTCCCCCAGCTATAACTCTTGCCCTTCGGTATATACCTATCCCTTTCCATTGCTAAGGTAAACGTAATCGAATTGTGGTCACTGTCACCAAAGTGCTCACCTACCTCTAAATCCAACACCTGGCCTGGTTCATTACCCAATACCAAATCCAATGTGGCCTCGCCTCTTGTTGGTCTATCTACATACTGCGTCAGGAAGCCTTCCTGCACACATTGGACAAAAACTGACCCCTCTAAAGTACTTGAACTATAGCTTTTCCAGTCAATATTTGTAAAGTTAAAGTCCCCCAGTACAACTACCCTGTTACTTTCGCTCCTATCCAGAATCATCTTTGCAATCTTTTCCTCTACATCTCTGGAACTTTTCGGAGGTCTATAAAAAACTCCCAACAGGGTGACCTCTCCTTTCCTGTTTCTAACCTCAGCCCAAACTACCTCAATAGACAAGTCCTCATCAAACGTCCTTTCTGCCACCGTAATACTGTCCTTGACGAACAATGCCACACCTCCCCCTCTTTTACCACCTTCCCTGCACTTACTGAAACATCTAAACCCCGGAACCTGCAACAACCATTCCTGTCCCTGCTCTATCCATGTCTCCGAGATGGCCACAACATCGAAATCCCAGGTACCAACCCATGCTGCAAGTTCACCCACCTTATTCCGGATGCTCCTGGCGTTGAAGTATACACACTTCAAACCACCTTTCCGCCTGCCAGTACACTCCTGCGACTCTGAAACCTCATCCGTGACCTCACTACTCTCAACCTCCTGTACACCGGAGCTACAATTCAGGTTCCCACCCCCCTGCTGAATTAGTTTAAACCCTCCCGAAGAGCATTAGCAAATTTCCCCCCCAAGATATTGGTACCCCTCTGGTTCAGGTGCAGACCATCCTGTTTGCAGAGGTCCCACCTACCCCAGAAAGAGCCCCAATTGTCCAGGTATCTGAAACCCTCCCTCCTGCACCATCCCTGTAACCACGTGTTCAACTGCTCTCTCTCCCTATTCCTCTCCTCACTATCACGTGGCACGGGTAACAAACCAGAGATAGCAACTTTGTTTGTTCTCGCCCTAACCGGATGTGGGCTGCTAAGGAGTCTGGGAAGGGTTTTTTAAGTGCGCGAAGTAAAAGGTCGGCTGCAGTATACAGCGGGCAGCGTCGGGAGCGGGCAGTGGAGTGAGCAGGGAGCAGAGTGTGAGCTATAAGGGCTTTGGCTCACAGGGCTTCGGGGGACTGGGCGAGCAGGGGTGAGTTTTTTCATATTTACTTTTCTCTGTGTACCTTGGTATAAAGGGGCAAATATGAATGTGAAGCCAGTGTGTTGTTCCCAGTGTAGGATGTGGGAGGTCCTGGAGGCACCTGGCCTCCCGGACATCCACAGCTGTGAGGGGTATGTCGAGCTGCGGTTCCTGAGGGACCGTGTTAGGGAGCTGGAACTGCAGGTCGAGGATCTTAGGCTGTTAAGGGAGAATGAGGAGTTGATAGACAAGAGCTATCATCAGGTGGTTACTCCAGGGTCACGGGTGGAGGCCAAGTGGGTGACGGCCAGGAAGGGTAAAGCTCGGGTGATTGAGAGCACCCCGGTGGGTGTGCCCCTACACAACAAGTACTCCTGCCTGAGTACTGCTGGGGGGAACAGCCCGCCTGGGGGAAGCAGCAGTGGCCGTGTCTCCGGAGTGGAGTCCGGCCCTGTAACTCAGAGGGCGAAGGAAAAGAGGAGGAAGGCAGTGTTAATCGGGGACTCGATGGTAAGGGGGTCGGACAGGCGTTTTTGCGGAGGCAGGCGGGAGTCTCGGATGGTGGTCTGCCTCCCTGGTGCCGGGATCCAGGATGTCGCTGGTCGACTCCCAGAAATCCTGAGGTGCGAGGGAGAGGAGCCAGAGGTAGCGGTACATATTGGTACCGCTGATGTGGGGAGGAAGGGGGAAGGGGTCATGAAAAGAGAGTATAGGGAACTAGGGAGACAGCTGAGAAGGAGGAAAGCAAAGGTAGTAATCTCAGGATTGCTGCCTGTGCCACGGGAGGGTGAGGGCAGGAATGAAGTGAGGTGGAGGATGAATGTGTGGCTGAGGGACTGGTGCAGGGGGCAGGGATTCAGGTTCCTGGACCATTGGGACCTCTTTAGGGGTAGGTGTGACCTGTACACAAAAAACGGGTGGCACTTGAATCCCAGGGGGACCAATATCCTGGCGGGAAGGTTGGCTAAGGCTACTGGGGAGAGTTTAAACTAGATAGGTTGGGGGGAGGGGATCGAGACGAGGTGACTGAGAGCGAGGAAGGTAGCTCGCAAACAGAGAAGGGTTATAGGCGGTGCAAGAGGGCGGATGGACAGGGAATAGAGAAGGGGAGAGCTCAGACCAAAGGTTTGAGATGTGTTTACTTTAATGCCAGGAGTATAGTGAATAAAGGGGATGAGCTCAGAGCATGGATCGATGCCTGGAAGTGTGATGTGGTGGCCATTACGGAGACTTGAATGTCTCAGGGACAGGACTGGATACTACAGGTGCCAGGATTCAGATGTTTCAGGAAGGACAGGGAGGGAGGCAAGAGAGGGGGTGGAGTGGCACTGCTGATCAGGAATAGTGTCACAGCTGTAGAGAAGGTGTATGCTGTGGAGGGATTGTCCACAGAGTCTCTGTGGGTGGAAGTCCGGAGGGGGAAGGGGTCGATCACTTTGCTGGGGGTTTTCTATAGGCCGCTCAGTAGTAACAGGGAGGTGGGGGAGCAGATAGGGAAACAGATCCTGGAGAGTTGCAATAATAGCAGAGTTGTTGTGATGGGAGACTTTAATTTCCCAAACATAGATTGGAATATCCCTAGGGTAAGGGGATTGGATGGGGAGGAGTTCGTTAGGTGTGTTCAGGAGGGTTTCCTGACACAGCATGTGGACAAGCCTACAAGAGGAGAGGCTGTACTTGATCTGATACTGACCAATGAACCTGGACAGGTGTCAGATATCTCAGTGGGAGAGCATCTTGGGGATAGCGATCATAAATCTATCTCCTTTATGCTTGCATTGGAAAAAGAGAGGATCAGGCAAGCTAGGAAAGCGTTTATATGGAGTAAGGGGAAATATGAAGACATAAGGCAGCAAATTAGTGGAGTAAATTGGAAGGAGATATTCTCGGGGAAATCTACTGAAGAGAGGTGGCAGTTTTTCAAGGAATGTCTGTCTAGGGTTCTACAGGACAATGTTCTGAGCAGACAGGGAGGTGTTGGTAGGTTAAAGGAACCGTGGTGCACGAAAACTGTGCGGGACCTAGTCGAGAAGAAAAGGAAAACGTACAAAAGGTTCATAAGAACATAAGAAATAGGAGCAGGAGTAGGCCATCTAGCCCCTCGAGTCTGCCCCGCCATTCAATAAGATCATGGCTGATCTGAAGTGGATCAGTTCCACTTACCCGCCTGATCCCCATAACCCCTAATTCCCTTACCGATCAGGAATCCATCTATCCGTGATTTAAACATATTCAACGAGGTAGCCTCCACCACTTCAGTGGACAGAGAATTCCAGAGATTCACCACCCTCTGAGAGAAGAGGTTCCTCCTCCACTCTGTCCTAAACCGACCCCCCTTTATTTTGAGGCTGTGCCCTCTAGTTCTAGTTTCCTTTCTAAGTGGAAAGAATCTCTCCATCTCTACCCTATCCAGCCCCTTCATTATCTTATAGGTCTCTATAAGATCCCCCCTCAGCCTTCTAAATTCCAACGAATACAAACCCAATCTGCTCAGTCTCTCCTCATAATCAACACCCCTCATCTCTGGTATCAACCTGGTGAACCTTCTCTGCACTCCCTCCAAGGCCAGTATATCCTTCCGCAAATAAGGGGACCAATACTGCACACACTATTCCAGCTGCGGCCTCACCAATGCCCTGTACAGATGCAGCAAGACATCTCTGCTTTTATATTCTATCCCCCTTGCGATATAGGCCAACATCCCATTTGCCGCCTTGATCACCTGTTGCACCTGCAGACTGGGTTTTTGCGCCTCATGCACAAGGACCCCCAGGTCCCTCTGCCCAGCAGCATGTTGTAATTTCTTTCCATTTAGATAATAATCCAATTTGCTATTATTTCTTCCAAAGTGAATAACCTCGCATTTGTCAACGTTATACTCTATCTGCCAGATCCTCGCCCACTCACTCAGCCTGTCCAAATCTCTCTGCAGACCTTCTATGCCCTCCACACGATTCACTTTTCCAGAGCTTTTCAGAGAGCTTGGCGAAGATAGGGATCTAGATGAGTATACGGCTTGTAGGAAGGGACTAAAGAAGGAAATTAGGAGAGCCAGAAGGGGTCACGAGAAGGCCTTGGCAAGTAGAATTAAGGAAAACCCTAAGGCGTTCTATAAATATGTGAAGAGTAAAAGGATGAGACGTGAAGGAATGGGGCCTATAAAAGGTGAAGGTGGGAAAATCAGTACGGAACCAGTAGAAATGGCAGAGGTGCTTAATGAGTATTTTGCCTCGATTTTCACAGAGGAGAAGGACATGGGTGGATGTACTGTGGGCGTGCGGTGGACTGAAAAGATTGAGTATGTGGACTTTAACAAAGAGGTTGCGCTGGAATCTTTGAATGGCATCAAGATAGATAAGTCTCCGGGTCCAGATGGGATGTACCCCAGGTTACTGTGGGAGGCAAGGGAAGAGATTGCAGAGCCTCTGGTGATGATCTTTGCGTCGTCGATGGAGACGGGAGAGGTGCCAGAGGATTGGAGGATTGCGAATGTGGTTCCTATTTTCAAGATGGGGAATAGGGATAGCCCAGGAAATTACCGACCGGTGAGTCTAACCTCAGTGGTTGGTAAGCTGATGGAGAAGATCCTGAGGGACAAGATTTATGAGCATTGAGAGAGGTTTAGTATGCTCAAGAATACTCAGCATGGCTTTGTCAAAGGCAGATCGTGCCTTACAAGCCTGGTGGAGTTCTTCGAAAATATGACTAAACACATTGACGAAGGGAAAGCGGTAGATGTGGTTTATATGGATTTTAGCAAGGCGTTGGATAAGGTCCCCCATGCAAGGCTTCTGGAAAAAGTGAGAGGGCATGGGATCCAAGGGGCTGCTGCCCTGTGGATCCAGAACTGGCTTGCCCAAAGGAGGCAGAGAGTGGGTATAGATGGGTCTTTTTCTAAATGGAGGTCGGTCACCAGTGGTGTGCCCCAGGGATCTGTTCTGGGACCCTTGCTGTTTGTCATTTTCATAAATGACCTGGATGAGGAAGTGGAGGGATGGGTTGGTAAGTTTGCCGACGACACGAAGGTTGGTGGGGTTGTGGATAGTCTGGAGGGATGTCAAAAGTTACAGAGGGACATAGATAGGATGCAAGACTGGGCGGAGAAGTGGCAGATGGACTTCAACCCAGATAAGTGCGTAGTGGTCCATTTTGGCAGGTCAAATGGGATGAAGGAGTACAATATAAAGGGAAAGATTCTTAGTACTGTAGAGGATCAGAAGGACCTTGGGGTCCGGGTCCATAGGACTCTAAAATCGGCCCCGCAGGTGGAGGAGGTGGTTAAGAAGGCGTATGGTGTGCTGGCCTTTATCAATCGAGGGATTGAGTTTAGGAGTCCGGGGATAATGATGCAGCTATATAAGACCCTCGTCAGACCCCACTTGGAGTACTGTGCTCAGTTCTGGTTGCCTCATTACAGGAAGGATGTGGAAAAGATTGAAAGGGTCCAGAGGCGATTTACAAGGATGTTGCCTGGATTGAGTGGCATGCCTTATGAGGATAGGCTGAGGGAGCTCGGTCTTTTCTCCTTGGAGAGACGTAGGATGAGAGGAGACCTAATAGAGGTATATAAGATGTTGAGAGGCATAGATCGGGCGGACTCTCAGAAGCTTTTTCCCAGGGTGGAAATGGCTGCTACAAGAGGGCACAGGTTTAAGGTGCTGGGGGGTAGGTACAGAGGAGATGTCAGGGGGAAGTTTTTCACACAGAGGGTGGTGGGTGAGTGGAATCGGCTGCCGTCAGTGGTGGTGGAGGCAAACTCAATAGGGTCTTTTAAGAGACTCCTGGATGAGTACATGGGACTTAATAGGATGGAGGGTTATAGGTAGGCCTAAAAGGTAGGGATATGTTCGGCACAACTTGTGGGGCCGAAGGGCCTGTTTTGTGCTGTATTTTTCTATGTTTCTAAGCTTCCACCCTAACTCCCTGAATTTCTGCCTTACATCCCCAGCCCTTTTCCTACCTATGTCTTGAGTGCCTATGTGAACCACAACTTGGGGCTAGTCCCCCTCCCCCTTAAGGATTTCGAAAACACGATCCGAGACATCGTGGACTCTGGCTCCTGGGAGGCAACACACCGACCGCGAGTCTCTCTCGTTCCCGCAGAATCTCCTATCCGTCCCTTTAACTATGGAGTCCTCAATGACTAATCCTCTACTCCTCTCCCCCCTTCCCTTCTGAGCCACAAGGACAGACTCTGAGCCAGTAACCTGTACACCATGGCTTACCCCTGCTAAGTCGTCCCCCCCCCCAACAGCATCCAAAAGTGTACTATCCCCAATTTCTACTACATTTCTTGTTTCTCCCCCCACTTGGACGGCTCCCTGTACCTTGGTGCTGTGGTCAGTTTGCTCATCCTCCCTTTCCCTCCCCTTCTGAGCTGCCGGGCCGGACTCTGCGCCGGAGGCACGCCCACTGTTGCTTCCCCCAGGTAGGCTGCTCCCCCCAACAGCACTCAAACAGGAGTACTTATTTGTAAGGGGCACAGCCACTGGGGTACTCTCTAGTACCTGACCTTTCCCCTTCTCATTCCTAACCGTGACCCACTTGTCTGTCTCCCGTGGCCCCGGTGTGACCTCCTGCCCGTAGCTCCTAACTATCACCTCCTCACTCTCCCTAACCAGACGAAGGTTATTGAGCTGCAGCTCCAGTTCCCTAACGTGGTCCCTTAGGAGCTGCAGCTCGACGCACCTGGCGCAGATATTTTGTCTTTTAAAAAGCATTTAGACAGTTACATGGGTAAGATGGGTATAGAGGGATATGGGCCAAATGCGGGCAATTGGGACTAGCTTAG
This sequence comes from Mustelus asterias, assembly GCF_964213995.1. Lineage (NCBI taxonomy): Eukaryota > Metazoa > Chordata > Chondrichthyes > Carcharhiniformes > Triakidae > Mustelus > Mustelus asterias. The sequence goes on along the minus strand of NW_027591415.1, from coordinate 71,735 downwards.
GAGTTTTAATAACAAGGGTGGCATGGACAAGTTGGGCTGAAGGGCCTGTTTCCATGCTGTAAACCTCTATGACTCTATTTGTATTTCGAGGGTGCAGGGTGAGAGATCTTTGTCACACTTGGTGAAGAATGACTCTCGTGGCGATATAGTTCAGCCTGATCCTGTGATTCTTTTCCATCAATCTGCTTTTTGAACAGAAAAGAAACTCTGAGGAAGTCGGTGAACTTTCCGCAGTTTGTCACTCGATCAAAATATTCCAACATGGTGGCCACTGCTGGGATTCTCTCCTCGGGCCTCACACTGCCGGTAAGATTCTGCTAGAGGAGGCTGATAGAGATTTTTGGATGTGTGTTTTTGTTGATTGTTATTTTCTCGGAGATGGTTCTTCTTTTCAATGTTGAAGGGTTTGGTTTTGCTGGGGACAGTTCCACAGTGTGGATCCCTCGTTAGTGCCTCATTGAATGGCTATTCTCTGTAAGTGGCACAGGGTACTTAGACCATAAGATCATATAGGAGCAGAATTAGGCCACTCGGCCCATCGAGTCTGCTCCGCCATTCAATCATGGCTGATTTTTTTCTCATCCCCATTCTCCTGCCTTTTCCCCACAACTCCTGATCTCCTTATTAGTCAAGAGCCTATCTTTCTCTGCCTTAAAGACACTTAATGACCTGGCCTCCACAGCCATCAGCGGCAAAGAGTTCCACTGATTCACCACTCCCTGGCTGAAGAAATTCCTCCTCATCTCCATTTTAAAGGATCGTCCCTTTAGCCTGAGGTTGTGCCCTCTGTTTCCACTAGTGGGAAAAACTAGAACCATTCTCTCCATGTCTACTCTATCCAGGCCTCGCAGTGTCCTGTAAGTTTCAATAAGACCCCCTCTCATCCTTTTAAACTCCAATGTGCATGGAGTCAGAAGAGATGGGAAGAATATCAACTCCTGATTGATATCAACTTGACTTCTGCAGGTTACTGAGTGAGGTTAGTTGATCAAATCACCCACACTGACTCATCTGAAGGTTGACTTGCCCCATGTTTGGGTCATTGTACTAGATTTCTTGGGATTTAGTGTTACCAGTCACTTCAGTGGACAGACTTGGCATCTGCTATAACAAAAACAGAAAATGCTGGAAAATCTCATCAGGTCGGCACGGTAGCACAGTGGTTAGCACTGCTGCTTCACAGCTCCAGGGTCCCGGGTTCGATTCCCAGCTCGGGTCACTGTCTGTGTGGAGTTTGCACATTCTCCTCGTGTTTGCGTGGGTTTCCTCCGGGTGCTCCGGTTTCCTCCCACAGTCCAAAGATGTGCGGGTTAGGTTGATTGGCCAGGTTAAAATTGCCCCTGAGATGCGTAGGTTAGAGGGATTAGCGGGTAAATATGTGGGGGTAGGGCCTGGGTGGGATTGTGGTCGGTGCAGACTCGATGGGCCGAATGGCCTCCTTCTGCACTGTAGGGTTTCTATGATTTCTATGGGAGAGGCGATGAATGAATACTTTTCTTCAGTGTTCACCAAGGAGAGGAGCCATGTTTTTGAGGATGAGAGTGTGATACAGGCTGACAGGCTGGAGGAGGCAGATGTTCTGAGGGAAGATGTATTAGCAATTTTGAAAAACCTGAAGCTCGGTAAGTCCCCTGGGCCAGATGAGATATATCCTAGGATTCTTTGGGAAGCAAGGGATGAGATTGCAGAGCCTTTGGCTTTGATCTTTCGGTCCTCACTGTCCATGGGGATAGTGCCAGAGGACTGGAGAGTGGCGAATGTTGTTCCTCTGTTCAAGAAAGGAAATAGGAATGACCCTGGTAATTATAGGCCAGTTAGTCTTACTTCCGTGGTCAGTAAGTTAATGGAAAAGGTCCTGAGGGATAGGATTTACGACCATTTAGAAAGATGCAGCTTAATCCAGGATACTCAACACGGATTTGTGAAGGGTAAGTCTTGCCTCACAAATTTGCTAGAATTTTTTGAGGAGGTAACTAAGTGTGTAGATGAAGGTAGAGCAGTTGATCTCGTATACATGGATTTTAGTAAGGCGTTTGATAAGGTCTCCCATGGTCGGCTCATGAAGGAAGTAAGGAGGTGTGGGATAGAGGGAAACTTGGCCGATTGGATAAGTAACTGGCTATCTCATAGAAGACAGAGGGTGGTGGTGGATGGAAAATTTTCAGACTGGAGACCAGTTACCAGCGGTGTACCACAAGGATCAGTGCTGGGTCCTCTGCTATTTGTGATTTTTATAAATGACTTGGAGGAGGGGGCTGAAGGGTGGATCAGTAAATTTGCTGATGACACCAAGATTGGTGGAGTAGTGGATGAGGTGGAGGGCTGTTGTAGGCTGCAAAGAGACATTGATAGGATGCAGAACTGGGCCGAAAAATGGCAGATGGAGTTTAACCCTGATAAGTGCGAGGTGATTCATTTTGGTAGGACAAATTTGAATGCGGATTACAGGGTCAAAGGCAGGGTTCTGAGGAATGTGGAGGAACAGAGAGATCTTGGGGTTCATATCCACAGATCTCTAAAGGTTGCCACTCAAGTGGACAGAGCCATGAGGAAGGCCTATAGTGTGTTAGCGTTTATTAACAGGGGGTTTGAGTTTAAGAGCCGTGGGGTTATGCTGCAACTGTACAGGACCTTGGTGAGACCACATTTGGAATATTGTGTACAGTTCTGGTCACCTCACTATAAGAAGGATGTGGAAGCACTGGAAAGAGTGCAAAGGAGATTTACCAGGATGCTGCCTGGTTTGGAAGGTAGGTCTTATGAGGAAAGGTTGAGGGAGCTAGGGCTTTTCTCTTTAGAGCGGAGGAGGTTGAGAGGCGACTTAATAGAGGTTTATAAGATGATGAGGGGGATAGATAGAATGGATGTTCAGAGATTATTTCCTCGGGTGGATGGAGTTATTACAAGGGGGCATAACTATAAGGTTCGTGGTGGAAGATATAGGAGGGATGTATGAGGTAGGTTCTTTACTCAGAGAGTGGTTGGGGTGTGGAATGGACTGCCTGCTGTGATAGTGGAGTCAGACACTTTGGGAACTTTCAAGCGGTTATTGGATAGGCACATGGAGCACACTAGAATGATAGGGAGTGGGAAAGCTTGATCTTCGTTTCGGAAAAGGTTCGGCACAACATCGTGGGCTGAAGGGCCTGTTCTGTGCTGTACTGTTCTATGTTCAATGAGTACAGACCCAGAGTCCTCAACCGTTCCTCATGTGACAAGCTCTTCATTCCAGGGATCATTTTGTGAACCTCCTCTGGACTCTTTCCAAGGTCAACACATCCTTCCTTAGATATGGGGCCCAAAACTGCTCACAGTATTCCACATCGGATCTGACCAGAGCCTTATACAGCCTCAGAAGTACATCCCTACTCTTGTATTCTAGCCCTCTCAACATGAATACTAACATTGCATTTGCCTTCCCAACTGCCGACTGAACCTGCACGTTAACCTTGCTGATCCAACATGGCAGCAGAGCTGAGTGTGATCACCTTTTCTCCTGGCACTCTAACTCCCCAGCCCGACTCCCTGGATAGTGACTGGGAGCAGGAATGTTTTTTGGTTTTCCCATTCCATTATTTATGGGCACTGCAGCCAATCAGTATTAATGTCAACCCTACACCCTTACAGCTTGGATTAGGAGAAATACGGAGAGATTACGGTCAGCTCAATTCTTGTTCAAAAGCTTCAGAGTTAAAGAGAGATTGTATTTCTGTAGTGTCTTTCACAACCTTGGCACGGTGGCACAGTGGTTAGCAGTGCTGCCTCACAGCGCCAGGGACCTGGATTCGATTCGCAGTTTGGGTCACTGCCTGTGTGGAGTTTGCATGTTCTCCCCGTGTCTGCGTGGGTTTGCTCCGGATTCCTCCCACAGTCCGAAAGACGTGCTGGTTAGGTGCATTGGCCATGCTAAATTCTCCCTCAGTGTACACAAACAAACGCCAGAGTGTGGCGACTAGGAGATTTTCACAGTAACTTCATTGCAGTGTTAATGTGAGCCTGCCTGTGACACTAATGAATAAACTTAAACTTAAAACCTTAGAATGTCCTAAAGTACTTTACAACCAATGAAATCTAAAAAATGTAGTCACTGTTATGATGCAGGAAACACTGCAGCCAATCCGCTTACAGCAATCTTCCAGAGGCAGCAATTGGATAACCTGTTTCTGGGATGCTAATGGAGGAATGGGTGTTAGTCCAGCACAGCTTTGAATGTTGCAGTAAGGTCTTTTCTATCCTCCTGACAGGACCTCAATTTAATATCACATCTGACAGGTGACACTTCATATCGTGCATCACTCCCTCAGAGCTGAGACTTGAACCCACAAGCTTCTGATCAAGCAGGGAGAGTGTTACCACAGAGTCACAGCTGATATCTGTTGTATTATGTTTGATTCACTCATAAACAGTTACTTCCCATGAAGTTTAACACCTGCAGTAGAGTCACAGAGTCATAGAGGTTTACAGCATGGAAACAGGCCCTTCGGTCCAACTTGTCCATGCTGCCCCTTTTTTTTTAACCACTAAGCTCATCCCAATTGCCCGCATTTGGCCCATATCCCTCTATACCCATCGTACCCATGTAACTGTCTAAATGCTTTTTAAAAGAAAAAATTGTACCCATCTCTACGACTACCTCTGGCAGCTTGTTCCAGACACTCACCACCCTGTGTGTGAAAAAATTGCCCCTCTGGACCCTTTTGTATCTCTCCCCTCTCACCTTAAACCTATGCCCTCTAGTTTTAGACTCCCCTACCTTTGGGAAAAGATACTGACTATCTAGCTGATCTATGCCCCTCATTATTTTATAAACCTCTATAAGATCACCCCTCAGCCTCCTACGCTCCAGGGAAAAAAGGCTCAGTGTATCCAGCCTCTCCTTATAACTCAACCATCAAGTCCCGGTTGCATCCTAGTAAATCTTTTCTACACTCTTTCTAGTTTAATAATATCCTTTCTATAACAGGGTGACCAGAACTGTACACAATATTCCAAGTGTGGCCTTACCAATGTCTTGTACAACTTCAACAAGATGTCCCAACTCCGGGATTCAATGTTCTGACCAATGAAACCAAGCATGCCGAATGCCTTCTTCACCACTCTGTCCACCTGTGACTCCACTTTCAAGGAGCTGTGAACCTGTACCCCTAGATCTCTTTGTTCCATAACTCTCTCCAACGCCCTACCATTAACTGAGTAAGTCCTGCCCTTGTTCAATCTACCAAAATGCATCACCTCGCATTTATCTAAATTAAACTTCATCTGCCATTTGTCAGCCACTGACCCAGTTGATCAAGATCATGTTGCAATTCTAGATAACCTTCTTCACTGTCCACTATGCCACCAATCCTGTTGTCATCTGTAAACTTACGAACCATGCCTCCTATATTCTCATCCAAATCATTTATATAAATGACAAATAACAGTGGACCCAGCACTGATCCCTGAGGCACACCGCTGGTCACAGGCTTCCAGTTTGAAAAACAACCCTCTACAACCACCATCTGTCTCCTGTCATCAAACCAATTTTGTATCCATTTGACTACCTCACCCTGGATCCCGTGAGATTTAACCTTATGCAACAACCTATCATGTGGTACCTTGTCAAAGGCCTTTCTAAAGTTCATGTCGACAACGTCAACTGCACTGCCCTCATCTACCTTCTTGGTTACCCCTTCAAAAAACTCAATCATATCTCACAAATTTGATTTTTCACTCACAAAGCCATGCTGACTGTCCCTAATCTGTCCTTGCGTCTCTAAATGCCTGTAGATCCTGTCTCTCAGAATACCTTTGAACAACTTACCCACTACACATGTGAGGCTCACTGGCCTGTAGTTCCCAGGCTTTTCCCTGCAGCCCTTCTTAGACAAAGGCACAACATTTGCCACTCTCCAATCTTCAGGCACCTCACCCGTGACTATCGATGATTCAGATATCTCGGCTAGGGGACTCGCAATTTCATCCCTAGCCTCCCACAGTGTCCTGGGATACAATTCATCAGGTCCCGGGGATTTATCTACCTTGATGCGCTTTAAGACTTCCAGCACCTCCTTCTCTGAAATATGTACACTCCTCAAAACATCACTATTTATTTCCCCAAGTTCCCTAACATCATGCTTTTCTCAAAGGTAAATACTGATGAGAAATATTCATTTAGGATCTCACCCATCTCTTGTGGATCCGCACATTGATGACCTTGTTGATCCTTAAGAGGCCCTACTCTTTCCCTTGTTACTCTTTAGCCCTTTATGTATTTGTAGAAGCTCTTTGGATTCTCCTTTGCCTTATCTGCCAAAACAATCTCATGTCCCCTTTTTGAAGGTGATATAGTGCAGAAAGAAATTCAGCATGAGAACAGTAAGTATTTGTGTCGGGCAATAATTTGTAGGATATTAAGTGAATTAAACTACTTATTGTACTTGGCATTTTACTGATTCTACACAGAGCATTTGGAATACTGCGCCCAGTTCTGGTCGCCACACTACCAGAAGGACGTGGAGGCTTTAGAGAGAGTGCAGAGGAGGTTTACTAGGATGTTGCCTGGTATGGAAGAGCTTAGTTATGAGGAGAGATTGGGTAAACTGGGGTTGTTCTCACTGGAAAGACGGAGGATGAGGGGTGACCTAATAGAGGTGTATAAAATTATGAAAGGCATAGATAGGGTGAACAGTGGTAAGCTTTTTCCCAGGTCGGTGGTGACGTTCATGAGGGGTCATAGGTTCAAGGTGAGGGGGGGGAGGTTTAACACGGATATCAGAAGGACGTATTTTACGCAGAGGGTAGTGGGGGCCTGGAATGCGTTGCCGGGCAAGGTGGTGGAGGCGGACACACTGGGAATGTTTAAGACTTATCTAGATAGCCACATGAACGGAGTGGGAATGGAGGGATACAAAAGAATGGTCTAGTTTGGACCAGGGAGCTGCGCGGGCTTGGAGGGCCGAAGGGCCTGCTCCTGTGCTGTATTGTTCTTTGTTCTTTGTACACCATCCGTAGGATCTATGATCAAAGGAATCAGTAGATATAGAAACGGGAGTAGAACATACAGCCCATCGAGCCTGGCTCAGCCTTTGTCTGATCATGGTTGATTAGGGATTTGAACCTGGCTCCCAATGGAATTAAGAAGTTTAACAACACCAGGTTAAAGTCCAACAGGTTTACTTGGTAGCAAAAGCCACACAAGCTTTCGGAGCTCTAAGCCCCTTCTTCAGGTGAGTGGGAATTCTGTTCACAAACAGAGCATATAAAGACACAGACTCAATTTACATGAATAATGGTTGGAATGCGAATACTTACAACTAATCAAGTCTTTAAGAAACAAAACAATGTGAGTGGAGAGAGCATCAAGACAGGTTAAAAAGATGTGTATTGTCTCCAGACAAGACAGCCAGTGAAACTCTGCAGGTCTAGGCAACTGTGGGGGTTACAAATAGTGTGACATGAACCCAATATCACGGTTGAGGCCGTCCTCGTGTGTGCGGAACTTGGCTATCAGTGACGGGCCCGTCACGGGCATTCGGCCTCTGATATTCGGGTAAGCGTTCTCCAAGGCGGCCTTCACGACACACGACAGCGCAGAGTCGCTGAGCAGAAACTGATAGCCAAGTTCCGCACACACGAGGACAGCCTCAACCGGGATCTTGGGTTCATGTCACACTATTTGTAACCCCCACAGTTGCCCAGACCTGCAGAGTTTCACTGGCTGTCTTGTCTGGAGACAATACACATCTTTTTAGCCTGTCTTGATGCTCTCTCCACTCACATTGTTTTGTTTCTTAAAGACTTGATTAGTTGTAAGTATTCGCATTCCAACCATTATTCATGTAAATTGAGTCTGTGTCTTTATATGCCCTGTTTGTGAACAGAATTCCCACTCACCTGAAGAAGGGGCTTAGAGCTCCGAAAGCTTATGTGGCTTTTGCTACCAAATAAACCTGTTGGACTTTAACCTGGTGTTGTTAAACTTCTTACTGTGTTTACCCCAGTCCAACGCCGGCATCTCCACATCATCCCAATGGAAGCACAGAGTTAACGAATTCACCGAGCTGCCTGAGGCGCTGCAGTGATAAAATTCAACTTTATATCATTCCTGGAAATCTTTCAACTTTCCAGCACAACTCCAGAGATTAATTTGTTTTTGGAAATTGTTCCCAGCGGACACACGACGTTTATTCCTGGGCATGGGTTTTGAGCAGGAATGTGCAATCCCAAAAACCTTACATTTTAAGTGCGATTGGCTCAGTTCCCAACTTGAAACTTGTGAATTCAAACTCGAGAGAAGCAGTGAGGGATACAGAGCCTTTGCCTGAAGAGGAGTGACAAAGGCTCCCGGTGTCCCGTAAACACTCTTCCCCCAACAAACTGCACAAAAACCAGACTAATTTCATTTAATTCTCTTAATTATTTCTAATTAAGATGGAAGAACGGGACTATTTGATTGATTGTTCTTGTTTTTAGAGCAGTGCCTCGGTTAGACAACAAGGACTCAAAGACGGGACAGGGTCATCAGGAACCTGGAGCCACCACCCAGGGCTTCAGCGGGTAAGAGAGTGAAGGATTGTGATCCCTGGTTAATGCTGACCTCAGGAGGAAGTCCTGCTTCTTGTCTCAGTTTCCAAGGAGGCAGGCGGGGAGAACAGAATGAGGTCCACCCCTATGTGTTCGCCAATCCAAAAAATACAGCTCTTTGGAGAGCAGCTGAGAGTCAGACCAGTATTGGCTGGGTTCCCTGACAGCTCTGAGTGCCATCATGTCCTGTGATAAAGCAATTCCCCAGGGGGAATAGAGGAAACGTCCTGCATCGTAGATATCATAGAATCCTACAGTGCAGAAGGAGGCCACTCGGCCCATCGAGTCTGCACCGATCACAATCTCACCCAGGCCCTATCCCCGTAACCCCATGCATTTACCCTGCTAGTCCCCCTGACACTAAGGGGCAACTTATTATGGCCAATCCACCTAACCCGCGCATCTTTGGACTGTGGGAGGAAACCGGAGCACCCGGAGGAAACTCACACAGACACGGGGAGAATGTGCAGACTCCACACGGACAGTGACCCAAGCCAGGAATCGAACCCAGGTCCCTGGCGCTGTGAAGCAGCAGTGCTGACCACTGTGCCACCGTGATTCCAACTTCAGCAATGTGTATTTTCTCCTCATATTCCTCTTTTGACTTCCTGGGGCCTGGGGCATCCACTTGACCGATAGAGAAACATTCCACCTCAGGCTTGTTACCAGAGTCTCTGTTCTGTTTGCTGGGGTATAGTTTCCCAGGAACGGAGTCAGTCCCAGGTATTCTTACTTTCCCCACAGTGAAGTATTAAACTACAACATATTCAGGCACTGGGGAGATAGTGCCACATTGGCTAACCCTGAGCAGAGTACTGACATGTGAATTTATTCCAACCGCTCTGCTTATAGGAACTTGCAGCGTGCAAGCTCTTCAGAGAAAACAAATCGTTTGCCTGGAACTTTGTGGACTTGTTCATTTTGGAGGTGCTTCGAGATGAGTTGGTGCCTGATATCTTGATGGAAGTGCTGTCGCGTTACCACACACAGGTACTGCGCACATCGCTGCTACTCGACAGTGCACAATCCATAAAGGGATGATTGTCACCTAATAATTTGTGTAACTTCCACAGAATTTGCAGCATTAACTGATCCATGCCGGTGTTTATGCTCCACATGAGCCTCATCCCATCTTTGTCTGTCTCCATTCCCCCTTGTGTGTTTATCTAGCTTCCCCTGTGTTACTGCTCTCAACCCTGTGGTAGTGAACTCCACATTCTCACCAATCACAGGCTAGAGAAGTTTCTCATAATTCCCTATTCGATTTATTAGTGACCATTGTACATTTATGGCCCCTAATTTTAGTCTCCCCACAAGTGGAAATATCTTCTTTCTGTCCACCCTATCAAACCCCTTCATAGTTTCAAAGACACCCCATCAGGTCACTCTTCAGCCCTTTCCGCAGAAATAATTCTTCCTTTTTTCAGAATTTCCTGACACTTAGAACTTTACAGTCTGTTATCGTTCTTGGTAAATCTCTATTTCATTTTACCTGGTGTCTCTACATCGCTTTTCATGCACAGTATTTCAAATGCAGTGTAACCAAGCCCAATGGAGACCAGAACTATACACAGTGCTCCCCGTGCAGTTTAACCATTAGGCGGTTGGGAATTTTTCTTGGTTGTCAGCTCGTGGTAAACGTATAGAAGAGCAAGTTTGAAAGAAAATTAGAGAGATGTAAGAACTATGGATTTGTTATAATGGGAGACTTTAATTAACCTAATCTAGACTGGAATTGTAATCGAGTAAATGGCAGTTAGGGGTAAAAATTTCAAAGATGTGTTCAGGAGACATTTCTAGATGAGTCTGTTTCCAACCCAACAAACACGGAAACGTTACTGGATCTGTTTCTGTGGAATGAGTTGGTTCAAGTGCCAATAGGGGCAAATTTAGGAAACAGTGATCATAACATCATAAGTTTTAGTTCAGCTATAGAGAAGGACAAGCAGTAATCCACAGTAAAAGCAATCAACTGGCGGAGGGTCAATTTTAGTGGATGAGAACCGATCTGGCCCAGGTAAATTGGAATCAAAGATTGGCAGGCAAATCTGCAGTGGAACAATGGACTGCCTTTAAAGAGTAAATAATCCAATAGTCTGGGTACACGGGTGGCACAATGGTTAGCGCTGCTCCCTCACAGCGCCAGGGACCCGGGTTCGATTCCCGGCTTGGGTCACCGTCTGTGTGGAGTTTGCACGTTCTCCCCGTGTCTGCGTGGGTTTCCTCCGGGTGCTCCAGTTTTCTCCCACAGTCTGAAAGACGTGCATTGACCCGAACTGCCACCGGAGTGTGGCGACTAGGGGGAATTTCACAGTAACTTCATTGCAGCGTTAATGTAAGCCGGCCTGTGACTAATAAATAAACTTTATTTTACAGTCAAGGTATACTTTCACGAGAGAGAATGGTGGGACAGACACCTGTCCTTTGCAGACCTCTGGAGAGAGATATCTTAATTTCTAGCAGGTCCCGGACTTTAGTTTGCAGAGAGATGGACAAAGAGCTGCCCCCGATCATATTCAGACATCTACTGCCTACCTGTCTGTCTGTAAGCATAGCTCCACCCATGAGCACATGACACATGTCAATCAATCTAATCAAATCCTACTCTGAAACTCCAGCTCAGTTACAATCCAAAAAAGTAACAAAACTGATTAACTCAGGTTAAAACCAACACCCTAATAATTTTGAGCAATTACTGTTCTTTTTTTAAAAAAGTTTATTTATGAGTGTCACAAGTAGGCTTACGTTAACACTGCAATGAAGTAATTCCATTAACTTCATTGCAGTGTTGGTGTAAACCTAGTTGTAACAAATAAATAAACTTTACTTTAAAAGTTACTGTGAAAATCCCCTAGTCGCCACTCTCCGGCGCCTGTTTGGGTAACACTGAGGGAGAATTTAGCATGGCCAATGCACCTAACCAGCACGTCTTTCAGACTGTGGGAGGAAACCGGAGGACCCGAGGAAACTCACGCAGACACGGGGAGAAAGTGGAGACTCCACACAGACAGTGACCCAAGCCAGGAATCGAACCCTGGTGCGGTGAGGCAGCAGTGCTAACCACTGTCCCACCATAATGCCCTTGCAGGCTCGGCATGTGGACTGCCAGTTGTAGACAATCGGCACCTTAATCAGAGCTGCAGTTTAAGACAGTCCCCTCACAAAAAACTTGACACAAATACATTTCATAAAGGCACAGTATCGTTACGCATCATTATCCAAACGAAACAAAAAGAGCAGCTCTGGTGAAAGGGACTGGTATTGCCTGAGTTACTCTGGCAGGGAGCTGACACAGAAATGAAGGTCTGAATGTCCATCTATACTGTAATCATTCTACAATTTTATATGGAGCCTGGGATTGTGCACAGTGCTTTAACTGGGATTGTCGATCCTCGGACTGTATACCTTCCTTCAAGTGTAGCCTTTCCCAGAGGCTGAGTGGGTAACATGAATAGGTTTGGTGACTGCTGAATGCTTGACCTACACTTGACCTTAGGAGCCCTGATCCAGAATGTTCTGTCCTGCTGAATATCGTTTACATTAGAAATTCATCTGCTGATGAGATTGGGCTCACCCTGTAAGTGTGTTGTTTAGAATTCAGTCCCAGGGAAGAGGCCCAGACAATCTAGCAGGAACTGGAAGAAGTCAGTACTCCAGGGGAACACCGCAGAGGTGTTACTGTAGATGCCACATCCTATAACAAATTCATCTGTCGCTTGCCTCTTATGTTGATTATGATTGGAGTCTTCCAGTTGGGACTATGTACGAACTTTGTACCTTACCTAATTCTATGAGTGACTTTCAGCAGAGTTCGTTAGTGCTTGACTGCAGAAGCTGCTGTTTATTTCAGACATTGGGAAGATTGCAAAAGGTGCTGTTTTTAATTAAATGTAATTGTTTTTTCCCAGGGTCCTATACATCCACCGACTAGGATGATTTTCCACACCAAGAGTAAGCTACAGTAAGTATAATGAAAGAAAGACTTGCATTTACTTAGTGCCATTCAGGACCTCAGGAAGTTCCAAAGCACCAGATCTGATTTATTATTGTCACATTATTAACATACAGTGAAAAGTATTATTTCTTGCGCGCTATACAAAGCATGCCATTCATAGAGAAGGAAAGGAGAGAGTGCAGAATGTAGTGTTACAGTCATAGCTAGGGCGTAGAGAAAGGTCCATTCAAAAGTCCGATGGTAGCAGGTGTGATGTTAGTATTCCTTTAAGAATTTTTTAAAAATCATGATCTCTGCAGCTCTCACAGCTTCAGTGTTGCCCATTGTTTCTGGGCTGTCTCTGAAAGTCCTTTTATTGCTCCTTAAGTGGCTTAAATGGGGGCCTCAGGTACTTTCTGAGATCAGTTTTATGGCCCTGCATTGTTAGGAGGAAAGCTGGTTGGCTGGGTAGGTGACAGCAGCTCTTTCATTTTCAGTTCTGAGCTGCAGGTTAGTTTGAGTTTTAGAAGGGGCAGCAAGTTGAAAAGAAGTGTTTCTCTCTCTCCCTGTTTTATTTGGAAATTCTGCGGGTTATCTGAAAACAAAGTCTTGCCTTCCTGGAGTAGAAAATCTGCTGTTGGTGGCTTGACCAGAGTCTACCTGGGTTCTGGGAAGCTGTTCTGACTTCAAACTGTTCAGAGTTTCAATCACGAGGACTACTAGAACTTACAAGATTGAGAGTTTTCAATTCTCCAACCAATTGGTTAAATTCCAGTAAAACGTGAGCTTTAGTCTTTGTTATGTTGAACCTGTTTAAAGGGTTTTGTCTATGGCAGGGGTTTTGTTTGATTGGAATATCTTAGATATATTTGTTAAGGGTTACACATTATTGTGGTTGTTTTGTTTTTGTTTATAATTGATAAAAGTTATTGCTAATTTTCTAACTATACATATTAACTATATTCTTAATTAAACTTTGATGAAAGCTCCCTCGTGGGTCATTTGAATCATACCTGAAGTGAAACCTATCATGCGCATCCTAGCCAAATTCAAGATGCAACACTTATGATCCAACACTTATGATCCAACACTTATGATGCAACACTTATTGAGTTTTTTGAGAAAGTGACCAAGGAGGTGGATGGGGGCAGGGCAGTGGACGTGGTATATATGGATTTTAGTAAGGCGTTTGATAAGGTTCACCATGGTAGGCTTCTGCAGAAAATGCAGATGTATGGGATTGGGGGTGATCTAGGAAATTGGATCAGGAATTGGCTAGCGGATAGGAAACAGAGGGTGGTGGTTGATAGTAAATATTCATCATGGAGTGCGGTTACAAGTGGTGTACCTCAGGGATCTGTTTTGGGGCCACTGCTGTTTGTAATATTTATTAATGATCTGGATGAGGGTATAGTTGGGTGGATTAGCAAATTTGCTGATGACACCAAAGTCGGTGGTGTGGTAGACAGTGAGGAAGGGTGTCGTAGTTTGCAGGAAGACTTAGACAGGTTGCAAAGTTGGGCCGAGAGGTGGCGGATGGAGTTTAATGCGGAGAAGTGTGAGGTAATTCACTTTGGTAGGAATAACAGATGTGTTGAGTATAGGGCTAACGGGAGGACTTTGAATAGTGTGGAGGAGCAGAGGGATCTAGGTGTATGTGTGCATAGATCCCTGAAAGTTGGGAATCAAGTAGATAAGGTTGTTAAGAAGGCATATGGTGTCTTGGCGTTTATTGGTAGGGGGATTGAATTTAGGAGTCGTAGCGTTATGTTGCAACTGTACACAACTCTGGTGCGGCCGCACTTGGAGTACTGTGTGCAGTTCTGGTCCCCACATTACAGGAAGGATGTGGAGGCTTTGGAGAGGGTGCAGAGGAGGTTTACCAGGATGTTGCCTGGTATGGAGGGGAGATCCTATGAGGAGAGGCTGAGGGATTTGGGATTGTTTTCGCTGGAAAGGCGGCGGCTAAGAGGGGATCTTATTGAAACATATAAGATGATTAGAGGTTTAGATAGGGTGGATAGTGATAGCCTTTTTCCTCTGATGGAGAAATCCAGCACGAGGGGGCATGGCTTTAAATTGAGGGGGGGTAGTTATAGAACCGATGTCAGGGGTAGGTTCTTTACCCAGAGGGTGGTGAGGGATTGGAATGCCCTGCCAGCATCAGTAGTAAATGCGCCTAGTTTGGGGGCGTTTAAGAGATCCGTAGATAGGTTCATGGACGAAAAGAAATTGGTTTAGGTTGGAGGGTCACAGTTTTTTTTTAACTGGTCGGTGCAACATCGTGGGCCGAAGGGCCTGTTCTGCGCTGTAATGTTCTATGTTCTATGTTCTATAAGCGGGCTCCATAAAACACTTTGGAGTTTCTGACCTGAACCATAACACAGGGAAGAAGCTGTTCTTGAGTCGGTTGGTATGTGTCGTCAGACTTTTGTATCTTTCCCCCAACGAAAGAACGTGGAAGAAAGAATGTCCGGGGTGCGTGGGGTCCTTAATTATGCTGGCTGCTTTTTCGAGGCAGCGGGAAGTGTAGACAGAGTCAATGGGTGAGAGGCTGGTTTGAGTGGTTTGAATGGGCTGGGCTTCATTCATGACTCTTTAGTTTCTTGCGGTCTTGGGCAGAGCAGGAGCCATACCAAGCTGTGATACAACCGGAAAGAATGCTTTCTATGGTGCATCTGTAAAAGTTGGTGAGAGTCGTAGCTGACATGCTAAATTTCTTTAGTCTTCTGAGAAAGTAAAGGCGTTGGTGGGCTTTCTTAACTATAGTGTCAGCATGGGGGATCCAGGACAGGTTGTTGGTGATCTGGACACCTAAACACTTGAAGCTCCCAACCATTTCTACTTCGGCCCCGTTGATGTAGACAGGGGCATGTTCTCCTTTACGCTTCCTGAAGTCGATGACAATCTCCTTTGTTTTGTTGACATTGAGGGAGAGATTATTGTTGCCGCACCAGTTCACCAGATTCTCTATCTCATTCCTGTACTCTGTCTCATCATTGTTTGAGATCCGACCCACTACGGTGGTGTCATCAGCAAACTTGAAAATCAAGTTGGAGGGGAATTTGGCCGCACAGTCATAGGTGTATAAGGAGTATAGTAGGGGACTGAGAACACAGCCTTGTGGGGCACCGGTGTTGAGGATGATCGTGGATTGAATCACCTCTTTGTAATGTAGGTAACACAGCAGCCAATTTAAACACAGTCAGGCCCACAAAAGGAGATACTCAGTAGATTATCTGTTTTAGCGTTGTTGGTTATGCATTAAAATTCGGGCACCAAGCCATGTAATGGCATCTTACAACCAACTTAGATGGGAGACAAGACCTTGACTTTAACACCTTATCTGAAAGACAGCACCGCACTGAAGTTTCAACCTGGATTGAGTCTCTGAGTGGAACTCCAATCTTTCGACTCAGATGAGAGTGCGCCCACTGAGCTGGTACCTCGGACTATCCAAGCTCTAATCTGTAAGCTCTTACAGTGCAAATACTTTCCTGCAGTGCTGGTGAAGTTACAAGATTTCCATTAGAATATAATTCCCGAGTTGGCAATTCTGCCTGAATTGAGAGCAAACTGAAGTGAGGCTCCCTCCTCCAAGGACTCCAGATGACTGTGACTCTGAGGATGTGGGCTTTACCTGAATTATAGCTTCTGCCTGTGTGTGAAAGGGTCTGCTCAGGTATTGATACAGCACCTTGATTTTCAAATTCCTGTCAAATCCTTTGCTGACCTCACTACTCCCCATTTTTCAGTCCTGTTACCCTCCTCCCCGTGATACCTGTGATCCCCAATTCTGGGCTCTTGAATATCATCGATTTTGATTGCTCCCATACTGGCGGCTATGCGTTCAATCATCTCGGCCTAAGCTCTGGAATTCCCTCCTTCACCTCTCTGTAACACTTTGTGCCTGATTTTAACATTGCGTCTCGCCCGTTTTCGGGCGCAAAAACTTGGTAAAGTCGGGCGTGAGGCCATTAACGTGATCCGCGCCTACGTCCGCGCAGATGCCCACTTTACCAAGGCCCGAAAATGGTCACGATCCGAACCGCCCCCAAAACGGGCGCAACGGCGATTTAAATGCATTTAAATTGAATTAATGAGCTGCCTGCCCAACTTTACCAGCATTTCCCCCTTTACCATCGCGTTCGCCCGTCCAGATTCGGCGCAAAACAGACATGCTCGGCAAAGGTCTGTTTCGGGCGCTCCAGCTGCTGAAGAGGTGAGTTCAGAGCTTCCGGCGGCTCTCTGACTCAGATCGGTGGTGGTGGTGTGGGGGGGGGGGGGGGGGGGTCAGATCATTCTCTGGTGGGGGGGAGGGGGGGGGAGGAGAGAGGTGGGTCAGATCATTCTCTGGTTGGGGGGGGGCGGGGCGAGGAGAGAGGTGGGCCAGATCATTCTCTGGTGGGGGAGGGAGGCCAGATGGATCTCTGGTGGAGGGGGGAGGGAGGCGGGTCAAATCATTCTCTGATGAAGGGGGGGGGGGAGGTGCAGGCGGGTCAGGTGTATCTCTGGTGGGGAGGGAGGAGGGAGTCCCGATTATTCTGTGGGAGGGGAGGGGGGGGGGGAAGAGGAGAAGGCCTGATCATTCTCTGGTCGGGGGGGGGAGTGGGGGAGGCCCGATCATTCTCGGGAAGGAAGGGTGGGAGGAGGCGGGTAAGATGCATCTCTGGTGGGGGAGGGAGGCCTGATTGCTCACTGATGGTGCGGGTAGGGAGGCCAGATGGAGCTCTGGTGGGGGGCAGGGGGGGGTACGCTGCCACTCTGCGTGCGATCGGTGGGGGGGAAGGGGGCCAGGGGCCGTGATCGGTGTGGGGTGGGGGAGGGGGGGGGGGTTGGATAAGGGGAGGACAGTTGTGTTGTGGGGGTGGGGCGATGTCTGTGGGGGCCATCGCTCCCGCTTTTCGCTCCTGGGTCGCTTTATCCGCTTCTTGTGGCCCAGGAGCGATGTGACAGGGGAATGTTTTTCACATTATATTCTCACTGCGCGTGCGCAGCTCAAAGCTCCGATCGGAGCTGTAGCGACAAGCCCCGCCCACAGCGCGATTCAGACCCGTGATTTTGTTTTCAGGCTAAGTGCGTATGGGGGCGCCTGGGAACAGTTTTACAAGTCGGATCTGAATTGCGCCCAGATTCAGCACTTAGAATCAAAATGGTAAAATCAGGCCCTCTATCTCACTTTCTTCTTTTAAAATGTTTCTTAAAACTTACCTCTTTGACCAAAATTTTGATCGCCCCTCCTCATACTTCCCTATGTGACTCTGTCAATTTCTGTCCATTAATACTTCTGAGAAGCAACCAGGGTCATTTTACTGTCTCAAAGGCGCTATGAAAATGCACATTGTTGTTGCTGTACTCTGTATGCAGCGTTAGTATAATAAAGCCTTATTTCATTAACCCTAAGCTTATGTGGAAGAGTGTGCAATCAGTTGTTAACTCAGTCACTTGTTTCAAGTATCGGAAACATGCAATTATTTTCACATGAAATTTCCACTTTGCTTTTCTATTGCTTAATCCAAATGGTTGAGAAATGTATTTCTTTGGCACAAAGAACAGCTGTGACTTAACAAATGTAAACTGTGTAAAAGGAATCAGTTTCCCATGCATATAATGTACATCCCACAGCTCAGTATGTCTTCATTGGAACTCTCTGTACAACCTGCCTCAGGGTACATGATATTCCTGTGGAATATTGGCTCTGACACGCTGGAACTGGTCTGGTGGATACTTATCTTTATTTTCAGTGTGTGGCCAATCCTGGCAAGACTGTTTAAATAAGCCCGACTGCCTTGAAAAGGTATTAGTGAGTCTCCTGGAAAACTGTTCCGCTCACATTGTAGCTGGCACAAATCTCTCTGGATAGATGAATCCCTCACATGGCGATCCATCGTTTGTTGTGTGATGTTCTGGTATAATTTCACAAACTGCTATTTGTATCTTTCAGACAGATGGTTAAACTGGATGTATTCAAGCAGCAACCAGCTGTGGCAGTATTAGACACAGCCCTGGAGGAGGTAGTCAGTGAGCTGACCTTGGGATTGATCCGAAGCGTTGTTGAGGAGTTTGTCGGCAATCACCTGACCTCCGCAGCCATCAATGAATCTCTGACAGAAGTAATAGTGGAGACCATTCAGCCAATGGTGCCACAGCTTGTGGGTGTCACTGAATAACCTTGTTCAAGATTATTACATTTCCTGTTTAAAATGAAACTCATCTCACAATGAAACCTTGATCTGTCCCGAATGAAAGTGTAGAAGAATCATTGACAGCCAAGCAACATGTTAAAGAAATGAGTTTGGCCTCACTTGTCCGACACAGTCACAATAGTACCTGGGGGCATTTTCCCTGGACACAGTCAGTGTGCATGTTGTACTGTAGTAAATGTAACAACACATTTTGGGCATTATGCCAGCATTAGCTTCTTTAAGACATCAATCCACAGTTCATTGATACAGTTACAGTAGCTGTACACTTATATCCCCAATTACTGTTCCAAAATAGGGAAATACAGCAGCCAATTACACACAGCAAGGTTCCACAAACAATCAGACAGGATTGCTGGCTGAGAGAGAAAGATTAGCCAGAACTCCCAAGTCAAATACTGCCATGGGATTGTCCCTATTTACCATACATTAGATATCTGGTGTGTGTATAAATATGTATGTGTATATGGAGTGTGTATAAATATGTATGTGTATATGGAGTGTGTGTATATATGTGTATATGCTCATGTCTCCAGAGTGGAGCTCAAACCAGTCTCGGGCGGCACGGTAGCACAGTGGTTAGCACTGCTGCTTCACAGCTCCAGGGTCCCGGGTTCGATTCCCGGCTCGGGTCACTGTCTGTGTGGAGTTTGCACATTCTCCTCGTGTCTGCGTGGGTTTCCTCCGGGTGATCCGGTTTCCTCCCACAGTCCAAAGATGTGCGGGTTAGGTTGATTGGCCAGGTTAAAATTGTCCCTGAGATGCATAGTTAGAGGGATTAGCGGATAAATATGTGGGGGTAGGGCCTGGGTGGGATTGTGGTCGGTGCAGACTCGATGGGCCGAATGGCCTCCTTCTGCACTGTAGGGTTTCTAAGTTTGATTCAGTGCTGAGATTGTTCGAGGCTGATACTTAAACATTTCCTGGCACTGTTTTAGGCGGAGGAATTTAAAGTTTATTTATTAGTCACAAGTAAGCTTATATTAACACTGCAATGAAGTTACTGTGAAAATCCCCTAGTCGCCACACTCCGGCATCTGTTCGGATACACCGATGGGAGAATTTAGCATGGCCAATGCACCTAACCAACACATCTTTTGGACTGTGGGAGGAAACCGGAACACCCGGAGGAAACCCACGCAGACACTGGCAGAATGTGCAAACTCCACACAGGCAGTGACCCAAGCCGGGAATTAAACCTGGGTCCCTGGCGCTGTGAAGCAGCAGTGCTAACCCCTGTGCCACCTTGCCACCCTGAATTCTCCTTAGCCTAACATTCTTCCTCTAACCAACACTCTCAGAAGCAATAGAACTGACCGTTCATTATTGCAGCTTGTAGGATGTTGTTGATGCAGAATGACTGCAGTGTTTTCCTACATAATAACTGTCGCTGCGGTTCAGAGTATAACGTCATATTGAAGCTGTTTGAAACATTTCCAAGCAGCTTGAAAGATAAAAGTCTTTCTTTAGCCTGAGTCCTTGCTCACCGGGTAAATCTGTTCTGGGGCGGCATGGTAGCACAGTGGTTAGCACTGCTGCTTCACAGCTCCAGGGACCTGGGTTCGATTCCCGGCTTGGGTCACTGCCTGTGCAGAGTTTGCACATTCTCCTCGTGTCTGTGTGGGTTTCCTCCGGGTGCTCCGGTTTCCTCTCACAGTCCAAAGATGTGCGGGTTAGGTTGATTGGACATGCTAAAATTGCCCCTTAGTGTCAATGGAAAATTTTCGGATTGGAGGCAGGTTGCTAGCGGAGTGCCGCAGGGATCAGTGCTTGGTCCTCTGCTCTTTGTGATTTTTATTAATGACTTAGAGGAGGGGGCTGAAGGGTGGATCAGTAAATTTGCTGATGACACCAAGATTGGTGGAGTAGTGGATGAGGTGGAGGGCTGTTGTAGGCTGCAAAGAGACATAGATAGAATGCAAAGCTGGGCTGAAAAATGGCAAATGGAGTTTAACCCTGATAAATGTGAGGTGATTCATTTTGGTAGGACTAATTTAAATGTGGATTACAGGGTCAAAGATAGGGTTCTGAAGACTGTGGAGGAACAGAGAGATCTTGGGGTTCATATCCACAGATCTCTAAAGGTTGCCACTCAAGTGGATAGAGCTGTGAAGAAGGCCTATAGTGTGTTAGCTTTTATTAACAGGGGGTTGGAGTTTAAGAGCCGTGGGGTTATGCTGCAACTGTACAGGACCTTGGTGAGACCACATTTGGAGTATTGTGTGCAGTTCTGGTCACCTCACTATAGGAAGGATGTGGAAGCGCTGGAAAGAGTGCAGAGGAGATTTACCAGGATGCTGCCTGGTTTGGAGGGTAGGTCTTATGAGGAAAGGTTGCGGGAGCTAGGGCTGTTCTCTCTGGAGTGGAGGAGGCTGAGGGGAGACTTAATAGAGGTTTATAAAATGATGAAGGGGATAGATAGAGTGAACGTTCAAAGACTATTTCCTCGGGTGGATGGAGCTATTACAAGGGGGCATAACTATAGGGTTCGTGGTGGGAGATACAGGAAGGATATCAGAGGTAGGTTCTTTACGCAGAGAGTGGTTGGGGTGTGGAATGGACTGCCTGCAGTGATAGTGGAGTCAGACACTTTAGGAACATTTAAGCGGTTATTGGATAGGCACATGGAGCACACCAGGATGATAGGGAGTGGGATAGCTTGATCTTGGTTTCAGATAAAGCTCGGCACAACATCGTGAGCCGAAGGGCCTGTTCTGTGCTGTACTGGTCTATGTTCTATGTCCTGAGATGCGTAGGTTAGAGGGATTAGCGGGTAAATATATCGGGATATGGGGAAAGGGCCTGGGTGGGATTGTGTTCGGTACAGACTCGATGGGCCAAATGGCCCCTTTCTGCACTGTAGGGTTTCTATGGTTCTATGGGTGTTCCAAAGAATTTATAATTATGTTTTTAATCCCACAGGTGAGAGAAGCTGTAAGTGAAACATTGCTGGAGGAAATCCTACAGGAAGCAATCCTGCCAGAGGTACTGGAAGAGGAAATGAGGAACGTTGCAGTGTCACTGTTGAGGGAATGTGACACTGAGATATATGAACAGGAGCAGCAGGCAGTAAGTGAAGAAGCAGAGAGTTGTCTGCTGGTCACGGTGATTGTATCACATTCCAGTGACTACCATAAAAGTATTTATCAAGAAGTTATCTAGTGTATTGTTGCCCTGATTGTGGGTAAGTGGTCAGCCGCGTTTAGCACAGTTACAGTCAGCATTTCAGCAGCTTGTTTGGTACAGGTTGTCTCAGTGTTTCCATTCCTTCATCTCTATTGGCAAAGATGCACGTGTGGTTGTCAGCACATTTGGGCCTCACTGTGGTCAAATAATTGGTCATTTCTGAAAGGCTCAGGTGTGAAGAATAGTCTTTTGAGTGCGGTACTATTTATCAGGCAGTATCCGTGGAGGGAGAAACAGAGTTAACATTTAAGGTTTGTGACCTTTGGTCAAAATTGGCAAAAGTTCAAGCCTGACCAGTTTTAAGCGAATACAGAAGCAGAGAAAAGCCAGAGGGTGATGATGGAACGAAAGGGAAGGTCTGTGGTCGGGTGCTAGACAGGAGAGGTTAAATGACAAAGAGGATGATGGTGCAAGGCTAATCATAGAATCCCTATGCAATGTGGAATCCCAGTGCAGAGGAGGCCATTTGGCCCATTGTGTCTGTACCAACCTGCTAACCAACCATCCAACCCAGGCCCTATCCCCGTAACCCCACCTATTTATCCCGCTAATTCCCCTAACCTACACATTTTGGGACACTAAGGGAGAATTGAGCATGGCCAATCCACCTAACCAGCACATCTTTGGAGTTTGGGAGGAAACCAGAGCACCCGGAGGAAACCCACGCAGACACGGGGAGAACGTTTTCCGGTTTCCTCCCACATTCCAAAGATGTGCGGGTTAGGTTGATTGGCCATGCTAAAATTGCCCCTTAGTGTCCCGAGATATGTAGGTTAGAGGGGTTAGTGGGTAAATATGTGGGGGTAGGGCCTGGGTGGGATTGTGGTCGGTGCAGACTCGATGGGCCGAATGGCCTCTTTCTGTACTGTAGGGTTTCTACGATTTCTAACGTGCAAACTCCACACAGACAGTGACCCAAGCCGGGAATGGAACCCAGGTCCCTGGCGCTGTGGGGCAGCAGTGCTAACCACTGTGCTACTGTGACAAAAAATAGAAACAGAAGATGTGTCTGGATGATCCCATCTGAAAAAATGGTATCCTGTTCCTGACCTGCTGTTGAGTTTCACTGTCAGTGAGTCAGCATGAGACTGTGCCTTTAAAAGACAGCAGGGTGAAATTAAGAGGGAAACAAAGAGATGAGAGAGGGTGAGCATTGAAATCATTTGATATGGATCACAAATTACTCAGTGAGGAAGGAAACAGGAGCAATGCTCAGAAAGAATGAGAGGCAGCAGGAAAGAGCAAAGCCATGGAGAATTGGAGATGAACTGAACCCAACAGGTTTGTATCCCAGTGTAAATGCCATGATCACTGGAGTGCTGACTTGGCCAGTATTTGTGGGGTTAGTGTAAGAACATCTATTTTAAATAAACTGGGTGCCCATTTCACTGGTAGGTGATCATCAGGGTTGCTGCTGTAAGACAGAGGCCTCACAAGCAGTCAGTGATGCCAGGTCAGTAACTGGAGAGGAGAGAGAGTAAGGGCTCTCGAGCTCTTGTAATGATACGGTGCTGTTGATATGTTTTATTTTTAAGGGGAATGTTTTAAGATACAGCTTTAATTTTACAGGCAGTCGGTATGTCTGGGAGGAATACAGCTCAGATGCTGGAAAAACAGGATAATTGCTCATTTTAGCCATGTAGTGTTTACTTAGGATAGAGCTAATGGACTCTTGTTTTTAGATAAAAAGATCCCCTGGGATTTTTTTGAATAAAGGAATGGAGGTTGGGTTTAGGTATGCAGTGTCATGTGGGTAATGGGAGGAGCCTAAGGGATTTTCAATTTCAGTTTGGAGTTAACCTGGCTGGGGTTGTTTTAATGAGAGAGTCTGCAAGCTGCTCTGAAAATCAAAACCTCTCTGAAAGCTTCATGGCTGTTAACCTAATTTATAGCAAGTATGCCTGGGTTTGTTAACTGTATTTAAGGTGGCATTTGAGTTTAAGAGCACTGTTGCTTGTTTTGAACCGAAATAGTGATAAGTTAGAAATTGACGTTGTTTCATTTCATATTTTAACCATTGTTCAGCTGTTTCATTTTGTTCGAGTTATAGTTAAACTGTGTTATGAATAAAGCCTGTTTTGATAAAAGATCCCTAATTTGTCAATGGAATCACTCCTGGAGTGAAACATCCTAACCCTGCATTTATGCCAAAATAGAAAATTGTTGGGGTCTGGCTTCACAATATACCATGGGGTTATATACCATCCTCATGGGGTTATATACCATGGGGTATATACCATGGGGTATATACAATATACCATGGGGTTATATACCATCCTCATGGGGTTATATACCATGGGGTATATACAATATAACATGGGGTTATATACCATGGGGTATATACAATATACCATGGGGTTATATACCATGGGGTATATACAATATACCATGGGGTTATATACCATGGGGTATATACAATATACCATGGGGTTATATACCATGGGGTATATACAATATACCATGGGGTTATATACCATGGGGTATATACAATATACCATGGGGTATATACAATATACCATGGGGTTATATACCATGGGGTATATACAATATACCATGGGGTTATATACCATGGGGTATATACAATATACCATGGGGTATATACAATATACCATGGGGTTATATACCATCCTCATGGGGTTATATACCATGGGGTATATACAATATACCATGGGGAATATACAATATACCATGGGGAATATACAATATACCATGGGGTTATATACCATGGGGTATATACAATATACCATGGGGTTATATACCATGGGGTATATACAATATACCATGGGGTTATATACCATGGGGTATATACAATATACCATGGGGTTATATACCATGGGGTATATACAATATACCATGGGGTTATATACCATGGGGTATATACAATATACCATGGGGTATATACAATATACCATGGGGTATATACAATACACCATGGGGTATACACAATATACCATGGAGTTCTCATCCAGAATCCTAACACACTTTTCGTTCTCTTCCTCAAAAGCATAGTGGAAATCTGGAGCTCTCCGTTTCAAAGGCTGTTGATTCTGGGAGTCAGTTGATTTGAAGGGGATGGAAAGGTGCAGGAATTATTTTGAAAATCTTCAGGGATCCAGTTGGGCCGCACCTTAGCTGTGGTTTATTGATGGACAACATTTGGGCTGGAATTGTACTGCCCTGCCCGTCACGGGAATCGGAACGGGCGAAGGGCGGACAATGGGAAGGTCCGTTGACCTCAGCGGGATTTTTCGGTTTCCGCTCTTGAACTCTGTTGGCTTGTTGAGTTGGAATTAGCTTTGGCTGGGGAAGGACAAGCTCGAAAAACTGAAAGGAGATGAAAATGAGATCGAGGTACATCAGTGATTTACAGTGATTAATAAAATAAACACTTTGATGCCTAATAATTTACATCTATTTTCTTGCAGGTCAGAACATATGCCGGCAAGCGACTGATTGACCTGTTCTTCCTGGAGAACCTGTTGAAGATGATAGGGAGCCAGGGGAGAGAATTCTTTGGAAAGGTTGAACTGGACAGGCTATTAGACAGTGAGTTGTACTCTGTGTATCCTCACACTGAGCAGCGTGGACAAGTGTACTGAGCAGAGGACATGCCTTGTACTTCTCCCCCACTCGCCCCCCCACCGCACACTCACTCACACACTCACTCACTCACTCACTCACTCACTCACTCACTCACTCACTCACTCACTCACTCACACACACACACACTTTCACACACTCACTCACACACACACACACTTTCACACACTCACTCACTCGCACACACACTCACACGCACTTTCACACACTCACACGCACTTTCACACACTCACTCACACTCACACACACTCGCACACACACACACACGTTCTCACTCACACTCACACACACTTTCACACACTCACTCACGCACACGCTCACTCACACTCACACACACTCACACACTCTCACACACACTCGCACACACTTTCACACACTCACTCACACACACACGCTCTCACACACTCTCACACACACTCTCACGCACACTCACACACACTCACACACACGCGCTCACACATGCTCTCACACACTCTCACACACTCTCACACACACACTCTCTCACACTCTCTCACACACTCTCACACACACTCTCACACACGCTCTCACACACTCTCTCACACACTCTCTCACACACTCTCTCACACACTCACTCACACACACACACGCTCTCACACACACTCTCACGCACACTCACACACTCTCACACACACACACACACACACGCTCTCACACTCTCACACACACTCTCTCACACACTCTCTCACACACTCTCACACACACACGCTCTCACACACGCTCTCACACACTCTCTCACACACTCTCTCACACACTCTCTCACACACTCTCTCACACACTCTCACACACGCTCTCACACACGCTCTCACACTCTCTCACACACTCTCACACTCACTCTCACACACACACACTCTCACACACTCACACACACGCTCTCACACGCTCTCACACGCTCTCACACACACTCTCACACACACACGCTCTCACACACTCTCTCACACACTCTCTCACACACTCTCTCACACACTCTCTCACACACTCTCACACACACTCTCACACACACACTCACACACACACTCACGCACACTCTCACACACTCAGTTTTTCGAGGAAGTGACGAAGATGATTGATGAGAGTAGGGCAGTGGATGTTGTCTACATGGACTTCAGTAAGGCCTTTGACAAGAACCCTTATGGCAGACTGGTGCAGAAGGTGAAGTCGCATGGGATCAGAGGTGAGCTGGCAAGGTGGATACAAAACTGGCTCGGTCAAAGAAGACAGAGGGTAGCAGTGGAAGGGTGCATTTCTGAATGGAGGGCTGTGACAAGTGGTGTTCCTCAGGGATCAGTGCTGGGACCTTTGCTGTTTGTAATATATATAAATGATTTGGAGCAAAATGTAACTGGATCGATTAGTATGTTTGCGGACGACACAAAGGATGGCGGATTTGCGGATAGCGATGAGGATCATCAGAGGATACAGCAGGATATAGATCAGTTGGAGACTTGGGTGGAGAGATGGCAGATGGAGTTTAATCCAGACAAATGTGAGGTAATGCATTTTGGAAGGTCTAATAGGAAATATACAGTAAATGGCAGAACCCTTAAGAGTATTGATAGGCAAAGGGATTTGGGTGTACAGGTACACAGGTCACTGAAAGTGGCAATGCAGGTGGAGAAGGTAGTCAAGAAGGCATACGGCATGCTTGCCTTCATCGGCCGGGGTATTGAGTTTAAAAATTGGCAAGTCATGTTGCAGCTTTATAGAACCTTAGTTAGGCCACACTTGGAATATAGTGTTCAATTCTGGTCGCCACACTACCTGAAGGATGTGGAGGCTTTGGAGAAGGTACAGAAAAGATTTACCAGGTTGTTGCCTGTTATGAAGGGCATTAGCTATGAGGAGAGTCAGAGAGGCATAAAGGTTTACAGCATGGAAACAGGCCCTTCGGCCCAACTTGTCCATGCCGCCCTTTTTTTTTAAAACCCCTAAGCTAATCCCAATTGCCCGCATTTGGCCCATATCCCTCTATACCCATCGTACCCATGTAACTGTCTAAATGCTTTTCAAAAGATAAAATTGTACCCGCCTCTACTACTACCTCTGGCAGCTTGTTCCGGACACTCACCACCCTCTGTGTGAAAAAATTGCCCCTCTGGACACTTTTGTATCTCTCCCCTCTCACCTTAAACCTATGCCCTCTCGTTTTAGACTCCCCTAACTTTGGGAAAAGATATTGACTATCGAGCTGATCTGTGCCCCTCATTATTTTATAGACCTCTATAAGATCACCCCTCAGCCTCCTACGCTCCAGAGAAAAAAGTCCCAGTCTATCCAGCCTCTCCTTATAACTCAATCCATCAAGTCCCAGTAGCATCCTAGTAAATCTTTTCTGCATTCTTTCTAGTTTAATAATATCCTTTCTATAATAGGGTGACCAGAATTGCACACAGTATTCCAAGTGTGGCCTTACCAATGTCTTGTATAACTTTAACAAGACGTCCCAACTCCTGTATTCAATGTTCTGACAGATGAAACCAAGCATGCTGAATGCCTTCTTCACCACTCTGTCCACCTGTGACTCCACTTTCAAGGAGCTATGAACATGTACCCCTAGATCTCTTTGTTCTGTAACTCTCCCCAACGCCCTACCATTAATTGAGTAAGTCCTGAGGAGAGGTTGGAGAAACTTGGTTTGTTCTCACTGGAGTGACGGAGGTTGAGGGGAGACCTGATAGAAGTTTACAAGATTATGAGAGGCATGGACAGAGTGGATAGTCAGAAGCTTTTTCCCAGGGTGGAAGAGTCAATTACGAGGGGGCATGGGTTTAAGGTGCGAGGGACAATGTTTAAAGGAGATGTTCGAGGAGGATTTTTTACACAGAGAGTAGTGGGTGCCTGGAACTTGTTGCTGAGGGAGGTAGTGGAAGCAGATACGATAATGACTTTTCAGGGGCGTCTTGACAAATACATGAATAGGATAGGAATAGAGGGATATGGTCCCCAGAAGGGTAGAGGGTTTTAGTTCCGACGGGCAGCATGATCGGTGCAGGCTTGGAGGGCCGAAGGGCCTGTTCCTGTGCTGTAATTTTCTTTGTTGTTCTTTCACTCACACACACTCACACACTCTCACACTCACACACACTCACACGCACACACACTCACACACTCTCACACTCACACACACTCACACGCACACACACTCTCACAGACACTCACACACATACACTCACACACATACACACACACTCACTCACACTCACTCACTCACTCACACACACACTCACTCACACACACACTCACTCACACACACACTCACTCACACTCTCACACACACACACACTCACACTCTCACAGACACTCACACACACACATACACACGCGCACACACATACACACACACACACACTCACTCTCACACACACACAGATGCACACACACACACACAGATGCACACACACGCGCACACACACACACGCTCGCACTCACGCTCGCACTCACGCTCGTACTCACGCTCACACTCACACGCTCACTCACTCACACACACACTTTCACAGACACACACACACACACTCACACTCACTCACACACACTCACACAGACACACACTCACATGCACACTCTCACATGCACACACACGCTCGTACTCACACACACTCACTCACACACACACTCACTCACACACACTCACTCACACACACACACACACTCACTCACACACACTCACTCACTCACTCACACACACTCACACACACACTCACACACACACACACTCACACAGACACACACTCACATGCACACTCTCTCACGCTCGCACTCACACTCACTCACACACACTCACTCACTCACTCACTCACACACACTCTCACACACACGCACACTCACGCACACACACACATGCTCTCACACACACTCTCACACTCTCTCACACTCTCACACTCTCACACACGCGCGCACACACGCAGGCACACTCACTCACACACTCAAATTCACATTCACACAAGTGCGCACACACACTCTCTCACTCACTCACTCACACTCATGTACTCACCCCCCCCCACCGCACACACAAGCGCATGCACACTCACGCACACAGACACACACGCTCACACACACACACACGCATGCGCATTAGGGAAGATGGTAAAGGTTTTCCGAGAGAGGAGGAAATCCCATGAGTTGATGAATCTCTCCTGCTGTATCGGCAACCAATTACAAAGCAGCATTTGCAAAATCCCAAGAAGAGCGCTGAGGTCCAAACCTCTGAATTGAGTGAAAAGGAAGAAACGGGGAGAGATTTCTGTTTAAACAGATGCAGACTGGGACACTGCTGTGTGTGTGCAAGTTTGTGTTCTAAATAAACTTGGCATAAAGCCTGGTATCAGTAACTACTCAATTCTCATCAAACTCACTGCTGATCTTTAGGGAAGAAAATTTATTGTCCCTAATTTTAAAGATAATTTCTGTTTGTTTTTCTGTTTCCATTATAAATTCCTATGGAAATAGAAAATAACCAACAGAAATCATCTTTAAAATTAGGGTTTAATTGTTTTGTGCAACTTGGATATCGTGCATGCTCTAACTCCACTTGTCCTTGGCTCAGGACTCGTAAGGATAGGAGCAGGAGTAGACCATTTGGTCCCGCGAGCCCGCTACAGCCTTCAATGTAACCATTGGCATCGACTGTGGCCTTAACACCACTTTCCAGGCAGCCCCACAACCCTCAGCTCCGTGTAATCCATGTTGAGGTGAAACTTGCATCCACATCACACTGGTTCAGAGATGAGAGTGCAACTCTCAGACACGCAGCTGATACCAGGTGGATTCTCGAGCAACTTTGCAATGAATGTTCGATTCATTTCATAACAAGAGTGCCAGTTATTAATTCAGAACAGAGAAAACACTGGAAAACCTCAGCGGGTCTGGCAGCATCTGTAAGGAGAGAAAAGAGCTGACGTTTCGAGTCCAGACGACCCTTTGTCAAAGCTAAAAGGCATAGAAATCATAGAATCAAATCATAGAATCCCTACAGTGCAGAAGGAGGCCATTCGGCCCATCGAGTCTGCACCGACCACAATCCCACCCAGGCCCTACCCCCACATATTTTACCCACTAATCCCTCTAACCTACGCATCTCAGGACTCTAAGGGGCAATTTTTAACCTGGCCAATCAACCTAACCCGCACATCTTTGGACTGTGGGAGGAAACCGGAGCACCCGGAGGAAACCCACGCAGACACGAGGAGAATGTGCAAACTCCACACAGACAGTGACCCGAGCCGGGAATCGAACCCGAGACCCTGGAGCTGTGAAGCTGCAGTGCTAACCACTGTGCTACCGTGCCGCCCACTGTGCTACCGTGCCGAAAGTGGGAGATATTTATACTGCAGGGTGAGGGAATGAAAGATGAGTCATAGCCACAGAAATCGGAGAGACCAAGCGTAGACTGGGTGATTGCTGTGTACAATCAGGATCCTGACCTTCCTGTCGCTGCCATTTTAACACGATCCTGCTCCCGTGCCCACATGTCTGTCCTTGGCTTGCTGCAATGTTCAAGTGAAGCTCAACGCAAACTGGAGGAACAGCATCTCATCTTCCTGCCTGGACACGTTACAGCCTTCCGGTCTCAACATCGAATTCAACAACTTCAGATGATTCTCTCTACCCCACCTCGGCCCCTTTGTTTACATTCTATTCTATTTAATTTTTTACTGTTCTCTACCTTTTATTTCTTTATTGTCTTTCTTCATTTTTCTTCCCCCCACTCTTTCCTTCCCCCTACTTCATCCCCCTTCCCTTACCTTTTCTCCCCCCGCTTCCCCTTTTCTACATTCTACCTCTGTCCCATTCTCTCTTCCCCCCCCCCCCCCCCCCCCCCCCCGCCCACCCACCACACATCTCCATCTGTCACAGTTTACAGCTTCTCTGCCATTTGGCCATTCACATCCTTTATTCTCTCTATGGGCCGCCATTAGCAGCCTTTCCTCTTGTTTCTGTGGCTATGACTCATCTTTCATTCCCTCCCCCTGCAGTGTTAATATCTCCCACTTTCTCTGCCTTTTAGCTTTGACAAAGGGTCATTTGGACTCGAAACGTCAGCTCTTTTCCCTCCTTACAGATGCTGCCAGACCTGCTGAGATTTTCCAGCATTTTCTCTTTTGGTTTCAGATTCCAGCATCCGCAGTAATTTGCTTTTATTAATTCAGAACATACTGAACATCCCCTTTTGCAGGTTGGATGCTTGATATCTTACTGGGACAACACCTTAACGTTACACAACACATTCAGTTAACGGTTGAAAACATGGCGCTGAGGGATTACCACACCAAAGCTTTTACTGATGTGGTGAGTGCAAATTTCACACAGTTTATTCCCAATATTCCCTGTTTGACTCTCCTGCCTTCAGCAAGCCCAGCTTTTTCTCCGAGTAATTTATTTTTTATATCTGTGACTTCTGCATTTCTCAGGTTACAGAGTTTAAGACCACTTTCACCTATCTTCGTGTCATCCACAAACGTACTAATCAAGCTAGTTTTATGTGGTAAACTCTCATTACTATGCAAGCATCTCAACCAATCTGAAGTCATTAACCTCTTCATACAGAGAACTTAAAGCTATATCTTATTTCTAATACCCACAAATACATATATAAGTTATTTTAAAATGCCCTATTAGGATGCTAAGAAATATTATTTGTCCTATTCCGGCATTGCTAACTGGCAGACAATATCTACTGGCAGTCCGCTCAATCTGATTCTTCCACTTCCTTTCCCTAATTGATGAAATTATTCAGAATTCCAAGGGGAATGGTGGAGAGATGAAGTATCCACAGTAAAATTCAGACCTCACCCCACACGTCGACAGCTGGGCCGCTATCGTTGAATCAATAATGACACATTTCTCTCTTCTGCAGGTGCTAGACATGGTCTTGACACAGATGAGTGAGCACATCGATGAAGACTTAGCTGACCTCTCCCAGTACGAACGACAAATGGAGGAAGCAAACTTTATTGTGGATTAGGACTTCGGAATGACCCGGAGCGTGGATATCGGGGGGGAATGGGAGCGTGGATATCGGAGTGAACGGGAGTGTGGATATCGGAGTGAACAGGACGTGGATGTCGGGGGGAACGGGACGTGGATATCAGAGTGAACGGGACGTGGATATCGGGGGAATGGGAGCGTGGAAATCGGAGTGAAAGGGAGCGTGGATATCGGGGGGAACGGGAGCATGGATATCGGGGGGAACGGGAGCGTGGATATCAGAATGAGTGGGAGCGTGGATATCAGGGGGAACGGGAGCGTGGATATCAGAGTGAACAGGAGTGTGGATATCGGGGGGAACGGGAGTGTGGATATCAGAGTGAACGGGAGTGTGGATATCGGGGGGAACGGGAGCGTGGATATCAGAGTGAACGGGAGTGTGGATATCGGGGGGAACGGGAGCGTGGATATCAGAGTGAACGGGACGTGGATATCGGGGGGAACGGGAGTGTGGATATCAGAGTGAACGGGAGTGTGGATATCGGGAACGGGAGCGTGGATATCAGAGTGAACGGGACGTGGATATCGGAGTGAACGGGAGTGTGGATATCGGAGTGAACGGGACGTGGATATCGGGGGGAACGGGAGTGGATATCGGGGAACGGGAGTGTGGATATCAGGGGGAACGGGACGTGGATATCAGGGGGAGCGTGGATATCGGGGGGGAACGGGAGTGTGGAAATCGGGGGGAACGGGACGTGGATATCAGGGGGAACGGGAGCGTGGATATCGGAGTGAACGGGAGCGTGGATATCGGGGGGAACGGGAGCGTGGATATCGGGGGGAACGGGAGCGTGGATATCGGAGTGAACGGGAGAGTGGATATCGGAGTGAATGGGAGCATGGATATCGGAGTGAACGGGAGAGTGGATATCGGAGTGAACGGGAGCGTGGATATCGGGGGGAACGGGAGCGTGGATATCGGGGGAAGGGGAGAGTGGATATCGGAGTGAACGGGAGAGTGGATATTGGAGTGAACGGGAGCGTGGATATCGGGGGGAACGGGAGCGTGGATATCGGGGGGAACGGGAGCGTGGATATCGGAGTGAACGGGAGCGTGGATATCGGGGGAAGGGGAGAGTGGATATCGGAGTGAACGGGAGAGTGGATATTGGAGTGAACGGGAGCGTAGATATCGGAGTGAACGGGAGTGTGGATATCGGAGTGAACGGGAGAGTGGATATCGGGGGGAACGGGAGCGTGGATATCGGGGGGGGGAACGGGAGAGTGGATATTGGAGTGAACGGGAGCGTGGATATCGGAGTGAACGGGAGCGTGGATATCGGAGTGAACGGGAGCGTGGATATCGGGGGGAACGGGAGCTTGGATATCGGAGTGAACGGGAGCGTGGATATCGGAGTGAATGGGAGCGTGGATATCGGGGGGAACGGGAGAGTGGATATCGGGGGGAACGGGAGAGTGGATATCGGAGTGAATGGGAGAGTGGATATCGGAGTGAACGGGAGCGTGGATATCGGGGGGGGGAACGGGAGAGTGGATATCGGAGTGAACGGGAGAGTGGATATCGGAGTGAACGGGAGCGTGGATATCGGGGGGAACGGGAGCATGGATATCGGGGGGAACGGGAGCGTGGATATCAGAATGAGTGGGAGCGTGGATATCAGGGGGAACGGGAGCGTGGATATCAGAGTGAACAGGAGTGTGGATATCGGGGGGAACGGGAGTGTGGATATCAGAGTGAACGGGAGTGTGGATATCGGGGGGAACGGGAGCGTGGATATCAGAGTGAACGGGACGTGGATATCGGGGGGAACGGGAGTGTGGATATCAGAGTGAACGGGAGTGTGGATATCGGGGGGAACGGGAGTGTGGATATCAGAGTGAACGGGAGTGTGGATATCGGGGGGAACGGGAGCGTGGATATCAGAGTGAACGGGACGTGGATATCGGAGTGAACGGGAGTGTGGATATCGGAGTGAACGGGACGTGGATATCGGGGGGAACGGGAGTGGATATCGGGGAACGGGAGTGTGGATATCAGGGGGAACGGGACGTGGATATCAGGGGGAACGGGAGCGTGGATATCGGGGGGAACGGGAGCGTGGATATCGGGGGGAACGGGAGCGTGGATATCGGAGTGAACGGGAGAGTGGATATTGGAGTGAATGGGAGCATGGATATCGGAGTGAACGGGAGCGTGGATATCGGGGGGAACGGGAGCGTGGATATCGGGGGCAGGGGAGAGTGGATATTGGAGTGAACGGGAGAGTGGATATCGGAGTGAATGGGAGCATGGATATCGGAGTGAACGGGAGCGTGGATATCGGGGGGAACGGGAGCGTGGATATCGGGGGAAGGGGAGAGTGGATATTGGAGTGAACGGGAGAGTGGATATTGGAGTGAACGGGAGCGTGGATATCGGGGGGAACGGGAGCGTGGATATCGGAGTGAACGGGAGCGTGGATATCGGGGGAAGGGGAGAGTGGATATCGGGGGGAACGGGAGCGTGGATATCGGGGGGAACGGGAGAGTGGATATTGGAGTGAACGGGAGTGTGGATATCGGAGTGAACGGGAGCGTGGATATCGGGGGGAACGGGAGAGTGGATATTGGAGTGAACGGGAGTGTGGATATCGGAGTGAATGGGAGCATGGATATCGGAGTGAACGGGAGCGTGGATATCGGAGTGAACGGGAGTGTGGATATCGGAGTGAACGGGAGAGTGGATATCGGGGGGAACGGGAGCGTGGATATCGGGGGGGGGAACGGGAGAGTGGATATTGGAGTGAACGGGAGCGTGGATATCGGAGTGAACGGGAGCGTGGATATCGGGGGGAACGGGAGCGTGGATATCGGAGTGAACGGGAGCGTGGATATCGGAGTGAATGGGAGCGTGGATATCGGGGGGAACGGGAGAGTGGATATCGGGGGGAACGGGAGAGTGGATATCGGAGTGAACGGGAGAGTGGATATCGGAGTGAACGGGAGCGTGGATATCGGGGGGGGAACGGGAGCGTGGATATCGGGGGAACGGGAGCGTGGATATCGGAGTGAACGGGAGCGTGGATATCGGGGGGAACGGGAGCGTGGATATCGGAGTGAACGGGAGAGTGGATATCGGAGTGAACGGGAGAGTGGATATCGGGGGGGGAACGGGAGCGTGGATATCGGGGGAAGGGGAGTGTGGATATCGGAGTGAACGGGAGCGTGGATATCGGGGGAATGGGAGCATGGATATCGGGGGAAGGGGAGTGTGGATATCGGAGTGAACGGGAGCGTGGATATCGGGGGAATGGGAGCATGGATATCGGGGGAAGGGGAGTGTGGATATCGGAGTGAACGGGAGCGTGGATATCGGGGGGAACGGGAGAGTGGATATCGGGGGGAACGGGAGAGTGGATATCGGAGTGAACGGGAGAGTGGATATTGGAGTGAACGGGAGCGTGGATATCGGGGGGAACGGGAGAGTGGATATCGGGGGGAACGGGAGCGTGGATATCGGGGGAAGGGGAGTGTGGATATCGGAGTGAACGGGAGCGTGGATATCGGGGGGAACGGGAGCGTGGATATCGGGGGAAGGGGAGTGTGGATATCGGAGTGAACGGGAGAGTGGATATCGGAGTGAACGGGAGTGGATATCGGGGGGAACGGGAGCGTGGATATCGGAGTGAACGGGAGCGTGGATATCGGGGGGGAACGGGAGCGTGGATATCGGAGGAAGGGGAGCGTGGATATCGGGGGGAACGGGAGAGTGGATATCGGGGGGAACGGGAGAGTGGATATCGGGGGGAACGGGAGCGTGGATATCGGAGTGAACGGGAGCGTGGATATCGGGGGGGAACGGGAGCGTGGATATTGGGGGGGGAACGGGAGCGTGGATATCGGAGGTAGGGGAGCGTGGATATCGGGGGGAACGGGAGAGTGGATATCGGGGGGAACGGGTGCGTGGATATCGGGGGGAACGGGAGCGTGGATATCGGAGTGAACGGGACGTGGATATCGGGGGGAACGGGAGTGGATATCGGGGGGAACAGGAGTGTGGATATCGGGGGGAACAGGAGAGTGGATATCGGAGTGAACGGGAGCGTGGATATCGGGGGGAACGGGAGCGTGGATATCGGGGGGAACGGGAGCGTGGAACGAGCATGGATATCGGAATGAATGGGAACATGGATATCGGGGGGAACGGGAGAGTGGAGATCGGCGAGCGGGGGGGACTCAGTTTGTTGGTGTTTTAAATTCCAGATGGCCATTTCAATGAAATAAGAAGTCTCACAACACCAGGCCAAAGTCTAACAGGTTTATTTGGTAGCAAAAGCCACTTGCTTTTGGAGCGCTGCTCCTTCGTCAGATGGATATCCACTCCATCTGACGAAGGAGCAGCGCTCCGAAAGCTAATGGCATTTGCTACCAAATAAACCTGTTGGACTTTAACCTGGTGTTGTTAAAACTCTTACTGTGCTTCATTTTACTCCATAGGACAGTGAGAACACAGCACTCCCTCACTGTGCTGTTAACTTCATCAAGACAAGTGTCCACTTCTCACAGGACTTGGTAGCTCCATAAGGTTATTTGGGCATCGTTTCACTTTCCTCTTACAGAGGTGTCCGTGTGAGTGAAGTCTTTCGCAATAAGAATGGTATCTGTGCAGCAACAATCAGAATGACTGAGGAAGCCAATCTTTCCTGAAAGGCTCATGATTTCCTCACCACACATCTCCAGATTTCAAAAGAAGAACTCTGAAAGATCTACATTAGAATACAATGATTGGTTCAACTTTAAATTCAGTTCCCCAGTGAATAAACAATTCGAATATCTGGACTTGGATTTGTCTTCATGGAGAGTGTGAACATCAGGACCCATTCATGGGAGCATCACAGTGCGGAACGCTGCGGACAGAAATCATTGTGAGCTATGGGACTGATCAGCAGAGGAAACCCTTTTGCGATGTACTTTAGATGTCGAGGTTATTTGTACTACTTGCTTTGAGTGGATTACATTTGGTTCTACAAAGGAAAGTCTCGACAAGTGTCTACAGTTTGATGAAGAAGTCGATAGAGGTGCAGATTAACTGTCTCCAAATGACAGGCTACAATCCAATCCAGTGTTTCAGGTGGTTTATATATAGAATACCAAATCCCCGGGAGTGAGTTACAGACTGGAATCTAATCGAGGGGTTCGGGGTGGTTTATATATAGAATAACAGATACCCAGGAGTGAGTTACAGACTGGAATGTAATCGAGGGGTTCAGGGTGGTTTATATATAGAATAACAGATACCCAGGAGTGAGTTACAGACTGGAATGTAATCGAGGGGTTCGGGGTGGTTTATATATAGAATAACAGATACCCGGGAGTGAGTTACAGACTGGAATCTAATCGAGGGGTTCGGGGTGGTTTATATATAGAATAACAGATACCCTGGAGTGAGTTACAGACTGGAATGTAATCGAGGGGTTCAGGGTGGTTTATATATAGAATAACAGATACCCGGGTGTGAGTTACAGACTGGAATCTAATCGAGGGGTTCGGGGTGGTTTATATATAGAATACCAAATCCCCGGGAGTGAGTTACAGACTGGAATCTAATCGAGGGGTTCAGGGTGGTTTATATATAGAATAACAGATACCCGGGAGTGAGTTACAGACTGGAATGTAATCGAGGGGTTCAGGGTGGTTTATATATAGAATAACAGATACCCGGGTGTGAGTTACAGACTGGAATCTAATCGAGGGGTTCGGGGTGGTTTATATATAGAATACCAAATCCCCGGGAGTGAGTTACAGACTGGAATCTAATCGAGGGGTTCGGGGTGGTTTATATATAGAATAACAGATACCTGGGAGTGAGTTACAGACTGGAATCTAATCGAGGGGTTTGGGGTGGTTTATATATAGAATAACAGATACCCGGGAGTGAGTTACAGACTGGAATCGAATCGAGGGGTTCGGGGTGGTTTATATTTAGAATAACAGATACCCGGGAGTGAGTTACAGACTGGAATCTAATCAAGAGGTTTGGGGTGGTTTATTTCATAGAAAGAATCATAGAAACCCTACAGTACAGAAAGAGGCCATTCGGCCCATCGAGTCTGCACCGACCACAATCCCACCCAGGCCCTTGCCTCATATCCCACCCACTAATCCCTCTAACCTACGCATCTCAGGACACTAAGGGGCAATTTTAGCATGGCCAATCAACCTAACCCGCACATCTTTGGACTGTGGGAGGAAACCGGAGCACCCGGAGGAAGCCCATGCAGACACGAGGAGAATGTGCAAACTCCACACAGACAGTGACCCAAGCCGAGAATCGAACCCAGGCCCCTGGAGCTGTGAAGCAGCAGTGCTAACCACTGTGCTACCGTGCTGCCCCTGTTATAGAATAACAGATACCTGAGAGAGAGTTACAGTCTGGAATCTAATCGAGGGGTTTGGGGTGGTTTATATATTGAGTAACGGATACCCGGGAGTGAGTTTGAGTCTGGAATCTAATCAAGGGGTTTGGGTGGTTTATATATAGAATAACAGATACCCGGGAGTGAGTTACAGACTGGAATGTAATCGAGGGGTTTGGGGTGGTTTATATATAGAATAACATACCTGGGAGTGAGTTACAGACTGGAATCTAATCGAGGGGTTCGGGGTGGTTTATTTA
The DNA here is from genome assembly GCF_964213995.1 of Mustelus asterias. Classification (NCBI taxonomy): domain Eukaryota; kingdom Metazoa; phylum Chordata; class Chondrichthyes; order Carcharhiniformes; family Triakidae; genus Mustelus; species Mustelus asterias. Next base: position 32,626 of record NW_027591415.1, on the reverse strand, counting down.
TAGAATAACAGATACCTGTGGGTGAGTTAGACTGAAATTTAATTAAGCTAATTGTCAGACTGTGAGAACAAAACTCAGGTTTTGATCATTACTTTATGGTCCTTCCAGGGAATCTATTTTTTTCATGCAGTTCATTTAATGGGGTTAAAATTGTGGGGTGTTAGTTGTCAATAACTATCTGATGTTGGATATACGAATACTTGCAGAAACTGAGGAGGGATTCATTAAAGAGTGCTTCTAGCACCTTAACATCTCCCCCAGAACTGCAGCCCAGCAGTTACTGTAGGCATCAGCAGTGACTCAGTGGCGAACACTCTTGTCTACTTGAGTACAAAGGTCACAGATTCAAGTCCCACTTGAGCGATTTAAGCAGTTAATCCAGTCACACTCGACAGTGAGAAGCTGTCAGGGCTGCCTGTGTGAATGTTCAATTCAGGATGTAAAATATCCTACAGCACTTCTAAGGTGAAAAGGTCGTCTGGTCTGGACGGTGTATCTCCGAGGACACTGAGAAAAATACAGGTAGAAATTGCAGAGGCTCTTGGACAATCTTCCAAACCTCCTTAGGTACAGGGCTGGTGCCAGAGGATTGGACAATTGGAAATGTTCCATTCCCGGTTAAAAATTGGGAGCGGGATATGCCAAGTAGCTACTTGCTAAGCAACCTCACTTCAGTGATGGGAAGTTTTAAGAGGCAGTAAATAATCTGGAGCAAAATTAATTGGCAGAAGGAAAAATGTGAAATATTAAATGAAAATATCGACACACATTTGTTAAAAGCAAATCTTGCTTGACTATTGATGGAGTTCTTTGATGAAGTAGCAGGTTAGAATTGAAAAATATGGTTAATGTTATATTTGCGGACTCTGAGTGTTTGGTAAAGAATCACTCAGTAGATTTATTAACTGAAAAAGTTTAGTCTATGAGATTGCAGAGGCAGTATGAATATGAAATAGAGAATAACAAACCTAACAGCAGCAAGCTGTGGCTCTAAAACTAGACTCGGTGTGACTGGGATGGAAATCAGCCAGCATATCCATTCTTCATCAGTCTCCAGACCTGCTGCAAGGTTCCTGTGCCTGAAGGAAACCTCCACTCTGGTGCCGTTCCTATTCAGTTGCTTTCTGGCACACACTGATAGGCTCACTGCATAAAAGGCCGCTTTTGCATTCAAACCAATAACTAGGCACATGTCAGCAAGATTGCTGGCTCTCCTTTACTTAAACTCAGGAAAACCAGGCTCCTCTGGACTGTGTGCCTGGCATTGCAGTCATCAGTTATTCCACCAGCAGACTAAGGAGGGTCTCTGGTTTTATCATGGCCTAAACACCTTCCCTGCAGTTAACCATTCTGATTGAGTTCCTGTGCTATCAGTGTTTGCTATTCAGGTTTGGGAAAGCATCAAAAATGACATGGAACGGGTTAGGCTGCATCAAAGCATCCAGACTTTAATCAACATTCACTGATTTCAATTATTCATCGCAAGCAGGGTGTAAGTACCACAATCTGTCAGTGGCAATGCCCAGTCCACATTCATATTGGCCACTCTTTCCAAGGAGGGAATAGTTATCCTCCAGATGTTCGGAGCAACAGCCATTCCTGAAATAATTTCACTGAGGGAGCTTTAAAAAAATGGTTACAGATTTTAATCCAAAAATTCCAGGGAAATTAAATATTAATTTTTTTTCTTTGGTTTGAAACAAACCTCACAAGAAACACAAGTAACGGAAACCACTTCATTTATTGTGGTTCTGAGCTTCGGAAGACATCTGACAGCTGCTCTTGAAGAGTCTGGAATACTGCAGGTATCTTTTTGAGTTGAGTGGACACATATTCCCTGAAAAATAAGAGGCAGTTATTTAGGCAATGTACATGGGACAGTGTAGAACAAACTTTACTCTGTATCTAACCCCGTGCTGTACCTGTCCTGGGAGTGTTTGATGGGGACAGTGTAGAGGGAGCTTTACTCTGTATCTAACCCCGTGCTGTACCTGTCCTGGGAGTGTTTGATGGGGGACAGTGTAGAACAAACTTTACTCTGTATCTAACCCCGTGCTGTACCTGTCCTGGGAGTGTTTGATGGGGAGTGTAGAACAAACTTTACTCTGTATCTAACCCCGTGCTGTACCTGTCCTGGGAGTGTTTGATGGGGACAGTGTAGAACAAACTTTACCCTGTATCTAACCCCGTGCTGTACTTGTCCTGGGAGTGTTTGATGGGGAGTGTAGAACAAACTTTACCCTGTATCTAACCCCGTGCTGTACCTGTCCTGGGAGTGTTTGATGGGGACAGTGTAGAACAAACTTTACCCTGTATCTAATCCCGTGCTGTACCTGTCCTGGGAGTGTTTGATGGGACAGTGTAGAACAAACTTTACTCTGTATCTAACCCCGTGCTGTACCTGTCCTGGGAGTGTTTGATGGGGACAGTGTAGAACAAACTTTACCCTGTATCTAACCCCGTGCTGTACCTGTCCTGGGAGTGTTTGATGGGGAGTGTAGAACAAACCTTACTCTGTATCTAACCCCGTGCTGTACCTGTCCTGGGAGTGTTTGATGGGGACAGTGTAGAACAAACTTTACCCTGTATCTAACCCCGTGCTGTACCTGTCCTGGGAGTGTTTGATGGGGACAGTGTAGAGGGAGCTTTACTCTGTATCTAACCCCGTGCTGTACCTGTCCTGGGAGTGTTTGATGGGGGACAGTGTAGAGGGAGCTTTACTCTGTATCTAACCCCGTGCTGTACCTATCCTGGGAGTGTTTGATGGGGACAGTGTAGAGGGAGCTTTACTCTGTATCTAACCCCGTGCTGTACCTGTCCTGGGAGTGTTTGATGGGGACAGTGTAGAACAAACTTTACCCTGTATCTAACCCCGTGCTGTACCTATCCTGGGAGTGTTTGATGGGGACAGTGTAGAGGGAGCTTTACTCTGTATCTAACCCCGTGCTGTACCTGTCCTGGGAGTGTTTGATGGGGACAGTGTAGAGGGAGCTTTACTCTGTATCTAACCCCGTGCTGTACCTGTCCTGGGAGTGTTTGATGGGGACAGTGTAGAGGGAGATTTACTCTGTGTCTAACCCTGTGCTGTACCCGCCCTGGGAGTGTTTGATGAGGGACAGTGTAGAGGGAGCTTTACTCTGTATCTAACCCCGTGCTGTACCTGTCCTGGGAGTGTTTGATGGAGACAGTGTAGAGGGAGATTTACTCTGTATCGAACCCCGTGCTGTACCTGTCCTGGGAGTGTTTGATGGGGACAGTGTAGAGGGAGCTTTACTCTGTATCTAACCCCATGCTGTACCTATCCTGGGAGTGTTTGATGGAGACAGTGTAGAGGGAGATTTACTCTGTATCGAACCCCGTGCTGTACCTGTCCTGGGAGTGTTTGATGGGGACAGTGTAGAGGGAGCTTTACTCTGTATCTAACCCCGTGCTGTACCTGTCCTGGGAGTGTTTGATGAGGGACAGTGTAGAGGGAGTTTTACTCTGTATCTAACCCCATGCTGTACCTATCCTGGGAGTGTTTGATGGAGACAGTGTAGAGGGAGATTTACTCTGTATCTAACCCCGTGCTGTACCTGTCCTGGGAGTGTTTGATGGAGACAGTGTAGAGGGAGCTTTACTCTGTATCTAACCCTGTGCTGTACCTGTCCTGGGAGTGTTTGATGGGCACAGTGTAGAGGGAGCTTTACTCTGTATCTAACCCCGTGCTGTACCTGTCCTGGGAGTGTTTGATGGGGAGTGTAGAACAAACTTTGCTCTGTATCTAACCCCGTGCTGTACCTGTCCTGGGAGTGTTTGATGGGGACAGTGTAGAGGGAGCTTTACTCTGTATCTAACCCCGTGCTGTACCTGTCCTGGGAGTGTTTGATGGGGACAGTGTAGAACAAACTTTACTCTGTATCTCACCCCGTGCTGTACCTTTCCTGGGAGTGTTTGATGGGGACAGTGTCGAGGAAGCTTTACTCTGTATCTAACCCTGTGCTGTACCCGCCCTGGGAGTGTTTGATGAGGGACAGTGTAGAGGGAGCTTTACTCTGTATCTAACCCCATGCTGTACCTATCCTGGGAGTGTTTGATGGAGACAGTGTAGAGGGAGCTTTACTCTGTATCTAACCCCGTTCTGTACCTGTCCTGGGAGTGTTTGATGGGGGACAGTGTAGAGAGAGCTTTACTCTGTATCTAACCCCGTGCTGTACCTGTCCTGGAAGTGTTTGATGGGGACAGTGTAGATGGAGCTTTACTCTGTATCTAACCCTGTGCTGTACCCGCCCTGGGAGTGTTTGATGAGGGACAGTGTAGAGGGAGCTTTACTCTGTTTCTAACCCCATGCTGTACCTATCCTGGGAGTGTTTGATGGAGACAGTGTAGAGGGAGCTTTACTCTGTATCTAACCCCGTGCTTTACCTGTCCTGGGAGTGTTTGATGGGGACATTATGGAGGGAGCTTTACTCTGTATCTAACCCCGTGCTGTACCTGTCCTGGGAGTGTTTGATGGGGACAGTGTAGAGGGAGCTTTACTCTGTATCTAACCCCGTGCTGTACCTGTCCTGGGAGTGTTTGATGGGGACAGTGTAGAGGGAGCTTTACTCTGTATCTAACCCCGTGCTGTACCGTGTAAGGGAGCTGGAGCTGCGGCTCGATGACCTCAGTTTAGTCAGGGAAAATGAGAAAATGATAGAAGTTATAAGCAGGTAGTCACACCGGGGCCTCAGAGGACGACAAGTGGGTCACAGTTAGGAAGGGTAAAAGTCAGAAGGGTGATGTACCAGACAGTACCCCAGTGGCAGTCTCCCATAATAGTAAGGGCTGGGCAACAGATGGGAGAGGGGAAGGGAGTGAGCAGTCAGTGGAGGGATCCCCTGTGATTGCCCTCCAAAATAGGTATATTGTTTTGGATTCTGTGGTGGGGGATGACCCTCCAGGGGTAAGCCACGAGGACCAGATCGCCTGCACAGAGACAGGCTCAGAGGCCCAGAAGGGAAAGAAGGAGATTAGGAGAGAAATAGTGGTGGGGGATGTGATGGTTAGAGGCACGGACAGGCGGTTCTGCGGGCACGAACGAGACTCCAGGATAGTAGTCTGCCTCCCTGGTGCCGGGTTACTGGATGTCTCCGAGAGGGTAGGAAGCATATTAAAAAGGGAAGGTAATCAAACAGATGTAATTGTACACATTGGTGAAAATGATGTAGGTAGAAAGATCAGGGGGGTCATACGAGAGCAATTCAGGGAGATGGGTGCGAGGCTAAAAAATAAGGCTTCTAGGGTAGCAATCTCTGGACTGCTCCCAATGCCTAGTGAGGCCAGGAACAGGGAGATTCTACAATTGAACACGTGGCTAAAGGACTGGTGCAAGAGGGAGGGTTTCAAATTCATAGATCATTGGGAAGGCTTCATGAGAGGATGGCACCTGTACGGAAAGGATGGGTTACACCTTAACTGGAAGGGCACAAATATCCTGTCGTGGGAGTGTTTGATGGGGACAGTGTAGAGGGAGCTTTACTCTGTATCTAACCCCGTGCTGTACCTGTCCTGAGAATGTTTGATGGGGACAGTGTAGAGGGAGCTTTACTCTGTATCTAACCCCGTGCTGTACCTGTCCTGGGAGTGTTTGATGGGGCACAGTGTAGAGGGAGCTTTACTCTGTATCTAACCCCGTGCTGTGCCTGTCCTAGGATTGTATGTTTGGGACATTGTGGAGGGAAATTTATTCAAAATCTATCTATCCCTATTTATTACTAGGTCTGCACAGAATGCACAAATGTATTTATGTACAAATGAAGATTTCTGTTCCCAACTGCCTTGAGCTTTGTATGAATTCTCAGCATAAGATTTGGTGAAGAGTATTTGGTAACATCGCATCGAACGGAATGTTGTAGCTACTTACATCCCAGTTGTAACCACTGTGGAGTCAGTAATGCGGGACAGAATGGCTTTCCCTCCTTCTAGAATTTGCTCTGGATAACTTCGTGTGTCTTCAGCTGTGTCACTGGCAGCTTCCAGAGGTACCGCTTCTGATGCTGAAAAATGGAGGCAAAGATTAACTGAGTATCCAGCAAGGACTTTAGAAAAAGAATTGCTAAACAGGAGAATCCAGCCAATTCAGTGAACTATTTGTCATAGCCAATGACTTTATTGCTGTTGTGGAAACTATTTTACCTTGTGCTGGGATTGGGTTGTGCAGAGAGAGGCAGGGATCTGGCACCCTGGTGTGAGGGATCTAAGTGTTTGATGGGGTCGGTTTTATAATTAATCGGAGCCCTCGACAAAAAAGCGAGTAATATGTCATACTTTGATGTTGATCACAATTTGGAACAAATTATCTCCTCAAGAAAAACGGATATTTTGAATGTTTGAAGGTAAAAAGTCTCCCACGTACCAGCCAGCATTGCGCTGAAGACAATGACAACAGCCAACGACAGAATCTGAACCTTCATTTTGATTTTTCTTTTCTCTGTTGCCTTAAATTGGAAGAAAGGAAATGGGTTAAAGCAGATCAGCCTTGAGTCAAAAGCTAAGTACCAATAATGTGCAGTGTTAGAGGTCACTAACTCACTGAGCATGCTGAAACTTGTTGAAGATCCTCCTTTGTCTCATCATCTCTTGCTGTTTTTATATCACAGTCTTGCATTTTCTAGTTTTACTCATTTCTGTGTTTCTCACTTATTGTCACGTTTGTTTCTGGAATCGATCGTGCTTATGTGGTTGTTTATCCCACATCTCTCTACCTCACCTCTCTCTTTATCCTCCTCATGTACTCCTCTCTCTGCCTTCTGCTCTCTGTCTTTTTTCCTCTCTCTGTTCTGCCCCTTCACTCCATCTTGCCCCTTCTCTGTTCACCTCCCTTCCTCTCACCTTCTCTTCATCTCCAGAGTGAGAACACAGTGAGACCTGCAAGAATGATTAAAGAGTAGCACTGCGAGTGAGTGGGAGGGTAATGGATTAGGTGGAGAGGCAGAAGGATGTTCAGAACAGACTTACCACATACAATGTGATGTCAATAAGAACAAAATAAATTATGAGTTATTGAGTATTTTCTCTTTTTTTGCTCTAAACTATGCCATTCATCCAAACTAGGGGCTGTAAAATTTAAAAATTCAACAATGGGAAGTATATAGAGCAAGTTTAAAGGCATTCAATTAACTTAGTTGTTTAAACAAGGTACTAATTTGATTGTAAAAGAGGGAAGAGTGTGTCTTTATTAAATCATAGAGGGGTATCTGAGACCTGTCACTTGCAACTCCTAACCCTGTGGAAACAGTGTGTGTCCTGGGGGTCTAGATGTGTCGGGGTGTCTCCAGCTGTTTGAGCTTGAGGGGAGCTGGGGTAATTACAGAGCATCAGGGAGGATGAGTGATTCCTAATTCCGACATCCCAGGAGGTGGTCACCCCACAGACAGTGGAAGTTCAGGATAATGGGGAGTCACCAAAACCAATCCTCTGGTTTCTGATTCCAATGGCGGGCGGGACGGTAAAGTTTGCCCAGAGTCCTCAAACACACCTCATACATCAAGCTTTTCATTCCAGGATCATTCTCTGAACCCTCTCCAAGGCCAGCACATCCTTCCTTAGATAAGGGACCCAAAATTGCTCACAATATTCTAAATGTGATCTGACAAGAGCCTTATACAGCCTTAGCAGTACATCCCTGCTCTTGTATTCTGGTCCTCTCGGAATGAATGCTAACATTGCATTTGCCTTCCCAACTACCAAGTTAACCTGCAAGTTAACCTTCAGGGAACCTTGAACCAGGACTCCCAAGTCCCTCTGTGCTTCTGATTTCTGAATTCTCTCCCCATTTAGAAAATAGTCTATGCCTCCATTCCTCCTCCCAAAGTGCATGACCTCACACTCCCACATTGTATTCCATCTGCCACTTCTTTGCCCACTCCCCTAAACTGTCCAAGTCCTTCTGCAGCCGGTGTAGTAGCGTGGCCCTTTAAGACGGTGGGGGAGGAAGGGGCTTTTCTCGAGGGCCATGCGATCGGCGTGGACCCTATGGATCATCTTGGTGGGAATCTGAGTCAATCGGCAGCAGGGCGTGGATGGAGGAGGGACTGGCAGCTGGAGACAGAGTCGGGCAGAGCCGTCGCATTTGTAATCTAGCCTGACTATTATTTGTTTCTTCTGTTGCAGTAAAGCCTTTTATTGTTAAAAGCCACATTGAGTCACCCTCGATCTATTACACACTGACAAGACACACAGCAATCACACATCCCCTGCTCATAAGTAAATATATCTCACAAAACTGCAGTTTGTGGTGATAATTGAATAATTTTTAAGACAATTCTGAAATGGAAAGGCAAGTTAAGCATTATAGAACTGAAATACAACCTGATTTTGCAGCATTGATCTCCAACGCCTCCAACAATCATGGTTTTGGTGCAGCAGAGGTTTGAAGTTTGAACATTGGTTCATATAAATCTGATGCCAGGTTCTCTGCTCAGAGGGCAGCTGTCCTCTGCTGGGTTATAATAAAAACACTCCAGCTAGCCGGAGTCTCCTGAGTTACACCAGGCTCGCGTGGATGGGCTTGCATTCTGACTCCTGATCTCTGTCAGATAACTTGGTAGTAACTGAGGCTGGATCATCTCCTGGTTACAGTTACCGGCTCAAAGAGAGACAGCTGGCGGCACCAAGACCAGGAACCGGAATCTTCAGCAGAGTGCAGGAAATGATATTGAGTTAAAGAAAATTTGGATGGGAGAAAATCAGAGTCTTAAAATTATCTGCTACTGATCAGGATCCTATATGGGTTTGAACTCAACACTGGGAACATTCCTATCCAGATGTTTTATATTTCATTCCTTTTCCTTCTCACTTTTTAACTTTTGTTTCTAAAGACTGCTGATGATCTAGAATCAGCAGACACTGATACTCAACGGGTCGTCTGGATTCGAAACGTCAGCTCTTTTCTCTCCTTGCAGATGCTGCCAGACCTGCTGAGATTTTCCAGCGTTTATTTTTTTGACAACGATACTTAGGTTATCTTCTGCACTTCCTCACTTTACTCTTTCCGTGGAATATACATTTTCCAAATGTTCCTTAATTCCCCGGTTAGGAACCAGAGACCTAACAATGGCTGTCTTTCCCAGATTGTTCTCTCCTTTGTCAGTCAGTGAAAAATCTAATTAAAATGTTTTGAGTTGCCCCCAGTCGCAGTCACCTCTACAGAAGACCGGTACAGCTTATGTCAGCTCCACCAGCCCAAGAGATGTAGAAACAATGCAGCCCTTACCTGGAAATCTGCAGCTTTTCCTGATGTGTTTGTGAAGCGAGTCGATCCTATATACTCCCTGATAAAGGCCACTTAGGTTAAGATAAGCAAGTTCTATTGACCAATGGTCATGGAAGGTTGCCTGTGTCAGAAACAGTTTGTCAACAGCAGAAATTTATGGCCAAGGGTTTTGAAAGTCCCCTGGCATTTCTGCTGATCTGCAGAAGTAAAGATGCCTCAGTTTTGGATTAATACGTGTCCAAAGTAACTGGTGGTAAATCACACATTGTAGCTGACACTTCATGCCATGTTAGGTCACCCCGATCACAGCATTCTACATAAACACGATGACCTCATTGGTATTTTGAAACAAATAAACTCAAAATGGAAACAGATAAATTACTTCTTCCTGTGGGGGATTCCACACAAAATTAAAATTAGAACCAGGAAGTTTAAGGGTGAAATCAGTAACAAAACGTCAAGGAAAACTGGAACTGCCCAAAGAGCTGTGGGTGCTGGAGGTTCAATTAGAATCTTCCAAGTGATTGATTTCTGTTGTGTCGATATAAAGTGATAGAGGTTTACAGCATGGAAACAGATCCTTCAGCCCAACTTGTTCATGCTGTCCAGTTTTTACCGTGAAGCTAATCCCAATTGCCCGCATTTGTCCCATATCCCTCGATACCCAGCGTACCCATGTAACTGTCTAAATGCTTTTTAAAAGACAAAATTGTACCTGCCTCTACTACTACCTCTGGCAGCTCGTTCCAGACACTCACCACCCTCTGAGTGAAAAAATTGCCCCTCTGGACCCTTTCGTATCTCCCCCTCTCACCTTAAACCTATGCCCTCTAGTTTTAGACTCCCCTCCCTTTGGGAAAAGATTTATTTATTTTTTATATTTATTAGTCACAAGTAGGCTTACATTAACACTGCAATGAAGTTACTGTGTATGTCAGGAGTAAAAGAATGACTAGGGTAAGATTAGGGCCAGTCAAGGACAGGTGTGGGAAGTTGTGCGTGGAGTCTGAAGAGATAGGAGAGGCACTAAATGAATATTTTTTGTCAGTATTCACACTGGAGAGGGACAGTGTCGAGGGGAGTACTGAGATGCAGGCTGTTGGACTGGATGGGGTTGATGTTCATAAGGAGGAGGTGTTAGCAATTCTGGAAAGGGTAAAAATAGGTAAGTCCCCTGGGCCGGATGGGATTTATCCTCGGATTCTCTGGGAGGCTAGAGAGGAGATTGCAGAGCCGTTGGCTTTGATCTTTGGGTCGTCATTGTCTACTGGAACAGTGCCAGAAGACTGGAGGATAGCAAATGTTGTCCCCTTGTTCAAAATGGGGAGTAGTGACAACCCTGGTAATTATAGACGGGTGAGCCTTACTTCTGTTGTGGGCAAAGTTTTGGAAAGGATTATAAGAGATAGGATTTATAATCATCTAGAAAGGAATAATTTGATTAGGGATAGTCAACACGGTTTTGTGAAGGGTAGGTCGCGCCTCACAAACCTTATTGAGTTCTTTGAGAAGGTGACCAAAGAGGTGGATGAGGGTAAAGCGGTTGATGTGGTGTATATGGATTTCAGCAAAGCGTTTGATAAGGTTCCCCATGGTAAGCTTTTGCAGAAAATACGGACACATGGGATTGAGGGTGATTTAGTGGTTTGGATCAGGAATTGGCTAGTCGGAAGAAAACAGAGGGTGGTGGTTGATGGGAAATATTCATCCTGGAGTTCAGTTACTAGTGGTGTACCGCAAGGATCTGTTTTGGGGCCACTGCTGTTGTCATTTTTATTAATGACCTGGATGATGGCATAGAAGGATGGGTTAGTAAATTTGCGGATGACACTAAAGTCGGTGGAGTTGTAGACAGTGCGGAGGGAAGTGGCAGGTTACAGAGGGACATAGATAAGCTGCAGAGCTGGGCTGAGAGGTGGCAAATGGAGTTTAATGCGGAAAAGTGCGAAGTGATTCACTTTGGAAGGAGTAACAGGAATACAGAGTACTGGGCTAATGGTAAGATACTTGGTAGTGTGGATGAACAGAGGGATCTGGGTGTCCATGTGCATAGATCCCTGAAAGTTGGCACCCAGGTTGATAGGGCTGTTAAGAAGGCATACGGTGTGTTAGCTTTTATTGGTAGAGGGATTGAGTTTCGGAGCCAGGAGGTCATGCTGCAACTGTACAAAACTCTGGTGCGGCCGCACTTGGAGTATTGCGTACAGTTCTGGTCGCCACATTATAGGAAGGATGTGGAAGTGTTGGAAAGAGTGCAGAGGAGATTTACCAGGATGTTACCTGGTATGGGGGGAAGATCATATGAGGAAAGGCTGAGGGGCTTGAGATTGTTTTCGTTAGAGAGAAGAAGGTTAAGAGGTGACTTAATAGAGGCATACAAGATGATCAGAGGATTAGATAGGGTGGATAGTGAGAGTCTTTTTCCTCGGATGGTGATGGCTAACACGAGGGGACACAGCTTTAAATTGAGGGGTGAGAGATATAGGACAGATGTTAGAGGTAGGTTCTTTACTCAGAGAGTAGTAAGGGCGTGGAATGCCCTGCCTGCAGCAGTAGTGGACTCATCAACATTAAGAGCATTCAAATGGTTATTGGATAAACATATGGATGATATTGGAATAGTGTAGGTTAGATGGGCTTTGGATTGGTTTCACTGGTCGGCGCAACATCGAGGGCCGAAGGGCCTGTACTGCGCTGTAATGTTCTATGTTCTATGTTCTATCCCCTAGTCACCATACTCTGGCACCTGTTCGGGAAAACTGAGGGAGAATTTAGCATGGCTAATGCACCCAACCTGCACGTCTTTGGACTGTGAAAGGAAACCGGAACACCCGGAGGAAACTCACGCAGACGTGGGGAGAATGTGCAAACTCCACACAGACAGTGAACCAAGCCGGGAATCGAACCCAGGTCCCTGGCACTGTGAGGCAGCAGTGTTAGGCGCTGTGAGGCAGCAGTGCTAACCACTGTGCCACCGTGCCGCCCCAAAAATGTTGACTATCTACCTTATCTATGCCCCTCATTATTTTATAGACCTCTATAAGATCACCCCTAAGCCTCCTACACTGCAGAGAAAAAAGTCCCAGTCTATTCAGCCTCTCCATTTATCACAAACCATCAAGTCCCAGTAGCATCCCAGTAAATCTTTTCTGCACCCTTTCTAGTTTAATAATATCCTTTCTATAATAGGATGACCAGAACTGTACACAGTATTCCAAGTGTGGTCTTACTAATGTCTTGTACAACTTCAACAAGATGTCCAACCTCCTGGATTCAATGTTCTGACCAATGAAACCAAGCATGCCAAATGCCTTCTTCACCACTCTGTCCACCTCTGACTCCACTTTCAAGGAGCTATGAACATGTACCCCTAGATCTCTTTGTTCTATAACTCTCCCCAACACCCTACCATTAACTGAGTAAGTCCTGCCCTCATTCGATCTATCAAAATGCATCACCTCGCATTTATCTGAATTAAACTCCATCTGCCATTCATCAGCCCATTGGCCCAATATATTGAGGATTATGGAGCAACAGCAGGTAAATGGAGTTTAGTTACAGAATAGCAGAACAAGCCTGAGGTTACATTGTCTCCTGTTACAATGAACACAGAACCTAGGGGCTATTGATAAATTTTATAACTCTTATTGTAACTCTGGCCACAGCCTCTACTCTTGACTTCACATTGATATCATGAAATGGCTGAAGACACTGGGTATTGCAATGGGCTCTGATAACATTCCGGCAATAGTACTGAAGACTTGTGCTCCAGAACTTGCCGCTCCCCGAGCCAAGCTCTTCCAGTACAGGTACAACACTGGCATCTACCCAACAATATGGAAAATTCCCCAGGTATGTCCTGTACACAAAAAGCAGGACAAATCCAACCCGGCCAATTACCACCCAATCAGTCTACTCTCGATCATCAGTAAAGTGATGGAAGGGGTCATCAACAGCGCTATCAAGCAGCACCTGCTCAGCAATAACCTGCTCAGTGACACCCAGTTTGGGTTTTGCCCGGACTGAAGACTGCCTAAATATTCAGCCCTATTCGCGACTCCTCAGATACTGAAGCAGTCCATGTTCAAATGCACCATGACCTGGACAATATCCAGGCTTGGGCTGACACGTATCATATAACATTTGCCCCACACAAGTGTCAGGCAATGACCATCACCAATACGAGAGAATCTCACCATCATCCTTTAACATTCAATGACATTAACATCACTGAATCCCCCACTATCAACATCCTGGGGGTCACCGTTGACCAGAAACTGAACTGGACCAGCCGTATAAATACTATGGCTACCAAAGAACAAACAAAGAAAATTACAGCACAGGAACAGGCCCTTTGGCCCTCCAAGCCTGCACCGACCATGCTACCCGACTTGACTAAAACCCCCTACCCTTCCGGGGACCATATCACTCTATTCCCATCCTATTCATGTATTTGTCCAGACTCCCCTTAAAAGTCACTAGCGTATCCGCTTCCACTACCTCCCCCGGCAACGAGTTCCAGGCACCCACTACTCTCTGTGTAAAATATCTGTCTCGTACATCTCCTTTAAACCTTGCTCCTTGCACTTTAACCCTATGCCCCCTAGTAATTGACTCTTCCACCCTGGGAAAAAGCTTCTGACTATCCACTCTGTCCATGCCTCTCATAATCTTGTAGCCTTCTATCAGGTCACCCCTCAACCTCCGTCGTTCCAGTGAGAACAAACCAAGTTTCTCCAACCTCTCCTCATAGCCAATGCCCTCCATACCAGGCAACACCCTGGTAAATCTTTCCTGTACCCTCTCCAAAGCCTCCACATCCTTCTGGTAGTGTGGCGACCAGAATTGAACACTATTCCAAGTGTGGCCTAACTAAGGTTCTATAAAGCTGCAACATGACTTGCCAATTTTTAAACTCAATGCCCCGGCCGATGAAGGCAAGCATTCCGTATGCCTTCTTAACTACCTTCTCTACCTGCAATGCCACTTTCAGTGACCAGTCTACTCAGTCTCTCCTCATAAGCCAACCCTCTCAACTCTGGAATCAACCTAATGAATCTCCTATGCACCCCCTCCAGTGCCAGGATATCCTTTCTCAAGTAAGGAGACCAAAACTGTACACAGTACTCCAGGTGTGGCCTCACCAGCACCTTATACAGCTGCAACATAACCTTGCTGTTTTTAAACTCCATCCCTCTACTAATGAAGGACAAAATTCCATTTGCCTTCTTAATTACCTGCTGCACCTGCAAACCAACTTTTTGTGATTCATGCACAAGGACACCCAGGTCCCTCTGCACAGCAGAATGCTGTAATTTTCGGCTGGTACTGTGTGTACCAACTGATAGTAGATATCGGGTATACCTACTGGTGATAGGTCACCTATCTACTGGTGATAAGTAACACTATCCACTAGCAACTGGTAGCTGTGAACCAGTTGGTAGAGGTGATATTGTGCAACTGCAGACGGAATTTTATATTCCAAAAATAGAGATGGTGGCCTCGCCCTCCCAAAACTTGAAATCGGGCGGCACGGTGGCACAGTGGTTAGCACTGCTGCCTCCCAGTGGCAGGGACCAGGGTTCGATTCTGGCCTCGGGTCACTGTCTGTATGGAGTTTGCACGTTCTCCCCGTGTCTGCGTGGGTTTCCTCCGGGTGTTCCGGTTTCCTCTCTCAGTCCAAAGATGTGCGGGTTAGGTGGATTGGCCATGCTAAATTGCCCCTTCGTGTCAGGGGAACTAGGAGGGTAAATATTGGGGTTACGGGGATAGATCCTGGGTCAGATTGTTGTCGGGTGCAGGCTTGATGGGCCAAATGGCCTCTTTCTGCACTGCAGATTCTATGATTACAAAGAACAAAGAACAAAGAACAGTACAGCACAGGAAACAGGCCCTTCGGCCCTCCAAGCCTGTGCCGCTCATTGGTCCAACTAGACCATTCGTTTGTATCCCTCCATTCCCAGACTGCTCATGTGACTATCCAGGTAAGTCTTAAACGATGCCAGCGTGTCTGCCTCCACCACCCTACTTGGCAGCGCATTCCAGGCCCCCACCACTCTCTGTGTAAAAAACGTCCCTCTGATATCTGAGTTATACCTCGCCCCTCTCACCTTGAGCCCGTGACCCCTTGTGATCGTCACCTCCAACCTGGGAAAAAGCTTCCCACTGTTCACCCTATCTATACCCTTCATAATTTTGTACACCTTTATTAGGTCTCCCCTCATTCACCGTCTTTCCAGGGAGAACAAGCCCAGTTTACCCAATCTCTCCTCATAGCTAAGACCCTCCATACCAGGCAACCTCCTGGAAAACCTTCTCTGCACTCTCTCTAAAGCCTCCACGTCCTTCTGGTAGTGCGGCGACCAGAACTGGACGCAGTACTCCAAATGTGGCCTAACCAGCGTTCTATACAGCTGCATCATCAGACTCCAGCTTTTATACTCTATACCCCGTCCTATAAAGGCAAGCATACCATATGCCTTCTTCACCACCTTCTCCACCTGTGCTGCCACCTTCAAGGATTTGTGGACTTGCACACCCAGGTCCCTCTGTATTTCTATACTCTTGATGGCTCTGCCATTTATTGTATAACTCCCCCCAACATTAGTTCTTCCAAAATGCATCACTTCGCATTTATCTGAATTAAATTCCATCTGCCATTTCTCCGCCCAATTTTCCAGCCTATCTATATCCTGCTGTATTGTCCGACAATGTTCATCGCTATCCGCAAGTCCAGCCATCTTCGTGTCATCCACAAACTTGCTGATAACACCAGTTACACCTTCTTCCAAATCATTTATATATATCCCAGCCTCAGAGCAAGTCAGAGGCTGGGAATCCTGTGGTGAGTAAATCACCTACTGACCACCCCTGCATAGCCTGTGCACCATTTAAAAGTTTATTTATTAGTCATAAGTAAGGCTTACATTAGCACTGCAATGAAGTTACTGCAGTGAAATTCCCCTAGTCACCAGACTCCGGCACCTGTTCAGGTCAATGCACCTCACCACAAAGCACAAGTCCGGAGTGTGATGGAATACTCTTCACTTACCTGGATGGGTGCGGCTCCAACAACACTCAGGGCGCTTGTCACAATCCAGGACAATGCAGCCCCGCTTGATTGGCACCACAGCCACAAACATTCAATCCCTCCACCACTAACACACTGTGGCATGACCACCACCCTCTCTAATGACAAGAGCAGCAGGTAACATGGGATCACCAACATCTGGAGGCTCCCCTCCAAGTCATTCACCATCCTGGCTTGGAAATATATTGCTATTCCTTCACTGTCACTGGGTCAAAATCCTGGAACACCCTCCTTAACAGCACTGTGGTTGTGTCAACATCACATGGACTGCAGCGATTCAAGAAGGCAGCTCACCACCACCTTCTGAAGGGTGAATCAGGGATGGGCAATAAATGCTGGTTTAACCAATGACGCCCACATTCCATGAACCAAAAAAATAAACTGCTTTTCATAGAAACTAGAAGCAGGAGCCTTGCTCCACCATTCATTTTGATCATGGCTGATCATCAAATTCAATATCCTGATCCCCCTCCTCCCATATCCCTTGATCCCTTTAGCCCCAAGAGCTGTATCTAATTTCTTCTTGAAATCAGACAACATTTTGGCCTCAACTACATTCTGTCGTAGTGAATTCCACACATTTCTCTCCCTCTGGGTGAAGACATTTCTCACCTCATTTCTCACCTCACCCACAACAGCCCAAGGGAGGTGGAAGAACGGACATGTCAGGAGATAATGGATAGGTGCAGGAAAAATAGGGTTGTTGTAGTGGGAGATTTCAATTTCCCTGGAACAGACTGGAAATCACGTAGGGCTGGGAGTCTGAATGGGGAGGAATTTGTAAAATGCGTACAGGAAGGTTCTTTGGAACAATATGTAGATAGCCCGACTAGAGAGGGGGCTATACTGGACCTCGTACTGGGGAATGAGTCTGGTCAGGTCTTCAAAGTTTCGGTAGGGGAACATGTGGCAAATAGTGACCACAATTCTGTTAGCTTTAGGATAGTGATGGAAAAGGATGAGTGGTGTCCCAAGGGTAAGGTGTTGGATTGGGGGAAGGCTAACTTTAGTGGGATTAGACAGAAATTGCCAGCTGTTGATTGGGAGAGGCTGTTTGAGGGTAAATCCACATCCGGCATGTGGGAGTCTTTTAAGGACCAGTTGTTAGGGCTGCAGGATAGGCATGTGCCTGTAAAAAAGAAGGACAGGAAGGGTAGGATTCGAGAACCGTGGATAACCAGGGAAATTGAGGGATTGGTCAAAAAGAAAAGAGAGGCGTATGTTAGGTCCAGGCAGCTAAAAACGGAGGGAGCTCTGGAGGAATACAAAGAAAGTAGGAAAGAACTCAAACGGGGAATTAGAAGGGCAAAAAGGGGTCACAAAATGTCCTTGGCAGACAGGATTAAGGAGAATCCCAAGGCATTTTATTCATACGTTAGGAACAGAAGGGTTGTCAGGGGAAAAAATCGGACCTCTCGGGGACAAAAGTGGGGAATTATGCTTGGAGCCCAAAGAAGTAGGGGAGATCCTAAATGAATACTTTGCATCGGTATTCACAAAGGAGAGGGATGTGTTGACTGGGAGTGTCTCGGAGGGGAGTGTTGACCCGTTAGAGAAAATCTCCATTACAAGGGAGGAAGTGTTAGGTTTTTTAGGGAATATAAAGACTGACAAATCCCCAGGGCCTGATAGAATCTATCCCAGGCTGCTCAGGGAGACAAGAGATGAAATGTAGAGATAGGATGTATGCGCATTTAGAAAGGAATAAACTCATTAACGATAGTCAGCATGGTTTTGTGAGAGGGAGGTCATGCCTCACTAACCTGGTGGAGTTTTTTGAAGAAGTGACTAGAATGGTTGACGAGGGAAGGGCCATGGATGTCGTCTATATGGACTTTAGTAAAGTGTTTGACAAAGTCCCTCATGGTAGGTTGGCACAAAAGGTTGGATCTCATAGGATAAAGGGGGAGGTGGCTAGATGGGTGGAGAACTGGCTTGGTCACAGAAGACAGAGAGTGGTAGTGGAAGGGTCTTTTTCCGGCTGGATGCCTGTGACTAGTGGTGTTCCGCAGGGCTCTGTATTGGGACCTCTGCTGTTTGTGATTTATATAAACGATCTGGAAGAAGGTGTAACTGGGGTGATCAGTAAGTGTGCGGATGACACGAAAATGGCTGGACTTGCAGATAGTGAGGAGCATTGTCAGAGGCTACAGAAGGATATAGATAGGCTGGAAATTTGGGCAAAGAAATGGCAGATGGAGTTCAATCCAGATAAATGCGAAGTGATGCATTTTGGTAGAACTAACGTACGGGGGGAGCTATACGATAAATCGCAGAACCATAAAGGGTGTAGATGCGCAGAGGGACCTGGGTGTGCAAGTCCACAGATCCTTGAAGGTGACGTCACAGGTGGAGAAGGTGGTGAATAAGGCATATGGCATGCTTGCCTTTATAGGACAGGGCATAGAGTATAAAAGTTGGGGTCTGATGTTGCAGTTGTATAGAACGTTGGTTCGGCCACATTTGGAATACTGCATCCAGTTCTGGTCGCCACACTACCGGAAGGACGTGGAGGCTTTAGAGAGAGTGCAGAGGAGGTTTACCAGGATGTTGCCTGGTATGGAAGGGCTTAGTTATGAGGAGAGATTGGGTAAACTGGGGTTGTTCTCACTGGAAAGACGGAGGATGAGGGGTGACCTAATAGAGGTGTATAAAATTATGAAAGGCATAGATAGGGTGAACGGTGGGAAGCTTTTTTCCAGGTCGGTGGTGACGTTCACGAAGGGTCATAGGTTCAAGGTGACGGGGGGGAGATTTAACACGGATATCAGAAGGACGTATTTTACACAGAGGGTGGTGGGGGCCTGGAATGCGCTGCTGGGCAGGGTGGTGGAGCGAGACACACTGGGAATGTTTAAGACTTATCTAGATAGCCACATGAACGGAGTGGGAATGGAGGGATACAAAAGAATGGTCTAGTTTGGACCAGGGAGCGGCACGGGCTTGGAGGGCCGAAGGGCCTGTTCCTGTGCTGTATTGTTCTTTGTTCTCAAAGGTTTACCCCTTATCCTCAAACTATGACCCTAGTTCTGGACTCCCCCACCATTGGGAACATTCTTTCTGAATCTACCCTGTCTAACCCTGTTAGAATTTTATAAGTTTCTGAGATCCCTCTCACTCTTCTAAACTCCAGTGAATATAATCCTAATCTTTTCTCATATGACAGACCTGCCATCCCAGGAATCAGCCTGGTAAACTTTTGTTGTACTCCCTCTATAGCAAGGACATTCTTCCTCAGATAAGGACACCAAAACTACACACAATACTCCAGGTGTGGCCTCACCAATGCCCTGTACAATTGCAGCAAAACATCCCTGTCCCAATCCTCAAATCCTCTCGCTATGAAGGCCAACATACCATTTGCCTTCTTTACTGCCTGCTGTACCTGCGCGCATACTTTCAGCAACTGATGCACAAGGACACCAAGGTCTCGCTGAGTATCCACCTCTCAATTTACACCCATTCAAGTAATAATCTGTCTTCCTATTATTGCTACCAAAGTGGATAACTTCACATTTATCCACATTATGCTGCATCTGCCATGCAGATACCCACACACTCAGCCTGTCCAAATCACGCTGAAGCATCTCTGCATCTTCCTCACAGCTCACCCTCCCACCCAACTTTGTATCATCAGCAAATTTGAAGATAATACATTCAGTTCCCTCTTCCTAATCATTAATATATAATGTGAACAGTTGGGGTCCGTGCACAGATCCCTGTGGAACCCCACTAGTCACTGACTGCTAATCAGAAAATGACCCATTTATGCCAACTCTTTGCTTCCTATCTGCTAACCAGCTTTCTATCCATCTCAAGGCATTCCCAGCAATCCCATGTGCTTTAACTTTACATAGTAGCCTGTTATGTGAGACCTTGTCGAAAGCTTTCTGAAAGTCTAAATAAACCACATCCACTGGTTCTCCTCGGTTGAGGAGGTTGAGTCCGTAATTAAGAAAGCAAATGTAATGTTGTCATTTATCTCAAGAGGCTTGGAATACAAAAGCAGGGATGTACTTCTGAGGCTTTATAAAGCACTGGTTAGGCCCCATTTGGAGTACTGTGAGCAATTTTGGGCCCCACACCTCAGGAAGGACATACTGGCACTGGAGCGGGTCCAGCGGAGATTCACACGGATGATCCCAGGAATGGTAGGCCTGACATACGATGAACGTCTGAGGATCGTGGGATTATATTCATTGGAGTTTAGGAGGTTGAGGGGAGATCTGATAGAAACTTACAAGATAATGAACGGCTTAGATAGGATGGACGTAGGGAAGTTGTTTCCATTAACAGGGGAGACTAGGACGCGGGGGCACAGCCTTAGAATAAAAGGGAGTCACTTTAGAACAGAGATGAGGAGAAATTTCTTCAGCCAGAGAGTGGTGGGTCTGTGGAATTCATTGCCACAGAGGGCTGTGGAGGCCGAGACGTTGAGCGTCTTCAAGACAGAAATTGATAAATTCTTGATTTCTCGAGGAATTAAGGGCTATGGGGAGAGAGCGGGTAAATGGAGTTGAAATCAACCATGATTGAATGGTGGAGTGGACTCGATGGGCCGAATGGCCTTACTTCCGCTCCTATGTCTTATGGTCTTATGGTCTTATGGTCAACTCTACTAGTTACATCCTGGGTACGATGGGTAAAGAGGGATATGGGCCAAATGCGAGCAATTGGGACTAGCTACGGGGTTTTAAAAAAAAATAAGGGCGGCATGGACAAGTTGGGCCGAAGGGTCTGTTTCCATGCTGTAAACCTCTATGACTCTGAAGGGGAGACAGTAGGCCCCGTATCCTGTGCAACTTCTCTTTGGGTGATGCCTTTCTGCATTTGCAGATATCCCAGGCAGGTTCCTGATTGGTTGGTTAGCTGAAAGAAGTGTGTCTGCATTCTGAGTGAATTTGGCTGGAACTGAAAGGGCAACTTTCTGATGGCGAGCTAAGATACAGAGATTCATTCGGGGATGGGGGCAGAAGAATGGCCGCTTGCTGGAGGCCTGAATCGGCTGTGGTGAGTCTGGGTTGAGGGCGGTTATGGATTGGGTCATGGGCATGGGAGGATGGGCCAAGTGCCCGGCTTTGTCCATTGTGAGAGTTAAACATTGAGCAGGAAATTGGGGATAACTCCCCCCACCTCCCATCCCTGCCCCCATCCCCAGCCCCATCCCTGCCCCCACTCCTGCCCCCACAACCCCACTCCTACCCCCACCCCCGGCCCCACACCCCCACCCCTGCCCCCACTCCTGCCCCCACCTCCCACCCCTGCCCCCACTCTTGCTTCCACCCCCTACCCCTGCTCCCACTCCTGCCCCCATCCCCAGCCCCATCCCTGCCCCCACTCCTGCCCCCACAACCCCACTCCTACCCCCACCCCCGGCCCCACACCTCCCACCCCTGCCCCCACTCCTGCCCCCACCTCCCACCCCTGCTCCCACTCCTGCCCCCATCCCCAGCCCCATCCCTGCCCCACCCCTGCACCCACTCCCCCACCCCTGCCCCCATCCCCGGCCCCACCCCTGCCCCCACTCCTGCCCCCACACCCCCACTCCTACCCCCACCCCCGGCCCCACACCCCCATCCCTGCCCCCACTCCTGCCCCCACCTCCCACCCCTGCCCCCACTCCTGCTTCCACCCCCCACCCCTGCTCCCACTCCTGCCCCCAACCCCGCACCCCTGCCCCAATTCCTGCCCCCACCCTTGCCCCCACCCCTGCCCCCACCTCTGCCTCCAGCTCCCTTTCAAAATCATGGCCAATCCAAGAGGAGCCCTGGTTTCTCTCTAACCCCAGCCCAAGGTACTGAGGCCTATTATCTCCCCTGAAGCTGCCTTGTCAGTTAATCTCATTGTATTTACAATAAGGCTTTGTTTTGAATGTAGCGCCAATTCACAAAGTGTTAACATCACTGAGTTTGTTGCACAATTTCCCCATGGAAAACCCAGCAGAGCCCGTTGCATGAATTCCAAGTCCTGATGTCCTTTTTAGGACTTGTTGTGTTCTTTGTTCTTTCATAACTTGATTACAAAAATGCCACTGTCAGATCTGGAGTTCGTGCTGTGGACAATTGCTGAAATGTGGAATCTCTGGTTTTCTAGGGGCTATGTTAGATGTTGGACCACAACGGGAGATTTATAACCAAATTTAGGCACCTAATTGTAGGAAAGATGTAAAAGTCTTCGGGAGGGTAAGGGGAAGATTCAGCAAGGTTCCAGGAATGAGGGATCTCAGTTAATGTGGAGACTGGAGATTCTCCTCAGACCAGAGATGCTTTGGAGGAGATACTCTTTTATTTTTCCATGGGATTTGTAGGAGTTGTTGACTATTGCCCATCCATAATTGCCCCTTGAGAAGATGGTGGTGGGCTGCCATTTTGAACTGCTGCAGTCCCTGAGATGTAGGTATACCCACAGTGCTGTTAGGGAGGGAGATCCAGGACTTTGACCAGTGACAGTGAAGGAACAGCCGATATATTTTCTAGTCAGAGTGGTGAGAGACTTGGATGGGAACTTGCAGATGGCGGTGTCCCCAGTTATCTGCTGCCCTTGTCCTTTACAGGGGGCCGTGGCTGTGGGTTTGGAAGGTGCTGCCTAAATGGTTGTGCCGGGTGTTACTCCAGACTTCATCTCCTGAACTCTCCTTCATGTCCCAGGAGCGTTCAAAAGCACGAGGGTTTGGAGAGAGGAGGTGGGAAGAAATGTTTTACTCGATCAGACGGACGTAAAGACGATGAGAAAAGAACTAGTGGGGAGAAATTAATTCTTGACACAAGGAGTTGTTGCTGCCTGAAAGAGTGCAGATTCAGTCATAACTTTCAAAATGTCTGACGAAAATAATTTAAACAGTTACAGGGAAAGATTTCTTGAATTTATATCGTGAAAATATTCTTTGAGAGATTAAAGACTTTCCTGGATTATTAGTTGGGAGTTACAACTTGAACAATTTATTATATTCCAAGGATATTGTTCATGTGACTGGCTGAAAAGAAACTGACAGATTTTGGAGAGATTGGAGGTTGTGGAAGTGAAGAAATAGCTGAACGTAAATAGTGAAGAAGCAACATGTCCCATCGTCACCAAAAGGGAAATTCTTGCAGAGTAAATCACAGTGCGGGGCCACCAGCTCACACAGGTAGACACAAACATCAGACACATAAAGGCAGGGTTTTCCAACCACACTCACCCCAGGCCAGAAAATTCCACCCTAGCGCCACTGACCTTTGCCTGGTCCTGTCCCGCCTGCTACGATCCTCATGGTGGACAGGACAGGAAAATTCCACCCAAAGTGTGATCGGAAGCGGAGAGGTGGAACTGCGAGGGAGACTCGAGGGCAAGTGAGAGGGAAAAATAAATCGCACCGTGACGTCACAGCCAGCAGGTAAGAGATTAGCTGGTGTCTGGTAAGTAGCTTTTCCTTTCTTTTTTCTCTTGTTCCCTCTTGGCATTGTCGTTGTTGTTGTGAAGTTAACTTAAGGGTTAAGTCATGGCAGGATTTCCCAGACCTGTGTCATGCTCCACTTGTACGATGTGGGAATTCAGGGATTCTTCCGGTGTCCCTGGCTCCTTCACATACAGGAAGTGTGTCCAACTGCAGCTCCTGTTAGACCGCTTGACGGCTCTGGAACTGCTGATGGATTCACTTTGGAGCATCCACGATGCTGAAGAAGTCGTGGATAGCACGTTCAGTGAGTTGGTCACAGCACAAATAATAATTACTGAGGGAGATAGGGAATAGGTGACTCGCAGACAGAGGAAGAGTAGGAAGGCAGTGCAGGGGTCACCTGCAGTCATCTCCCTCCAAAACAGATCTTGAATACTGTTGGGGGAGATGGCTCACCGGGGGAAGGTGGCAACAGCCAGGTTCATGGCACCATGGCTGGCTCTGGTGTACAGGAGGGCAGTATAAAGAGTGGAGAGCTATAGTGATAGGGGACTCAATTGTAAGGGAAATAGACAAGCGTTTCTGCGGATGCAAACAAGACTCCAGGACGGTACGTTGCCTCCCTGGTGCAAGAGCCAAGGATGCCTTGGAACGGCTGCAGGGCATTCTGGAGGAGGAGAGTGAACAGTCAGCTGTCGTGGTGCATATAGGCACCAACAATATAAGATAAAAAACGGGATGAGGCCCTACAAGCTGAATTTAGAGAGTTTGGAATTGAACTAAAAGGTAGGACCTCAAAGGTAGTAATCTCAGGATTGCTCCCAGTGCCACGTGCCAGTCAGAGTAGGAATGTCAGGATAGCTAGGATGAAGACATGGCTTGAGGGATGGTGCAAGACGGAGGGATTCAAATTCCTGGGACATTGGAACCGGTTCTGGGGGAGGTGGGACAGGTACAAATCGGACGGTCTGCACTTGGGCAGGACTGGAACCAATGTCCTACGGGGAGTGTTTGCTAGTGTGTTGGGGAGGGTTTAACTAATGTGGCAGGGGGATGGGAACCGATGCAGGAAGTTAGAGGGAAGTAAAGTGGGGACAGAAACAAAAGGCAGGAAGGGGAAAAGTGAAAGGCAGAGAAACCAAAGACAGAAATCAAAAATGGCCCCAGTACAGAGTACAGAGACTGTGGAGAGCTCAGTGACTGGGTCCAGTAAGAGAAATAAAACACAGAGTGTACAAAACATGACAGGACAGATGGTCTGAGAAAGCAGTAAGAAGTTTAACAACACCAGGTTAAAGTCCAACAGGTTTATTTGGTAGCAAAAGCCACTAGCTTTCAGAGCGCTGCTCCTTCGTCAGGTGAGTGGGAGTTCTGTTCACAAACAGGGCATATAAAGACACAAACTCAATTTACAAGATAATGGTTGGAATGCGAGTCTTCACAGGTAATCAAGTCTTAAAGGTACAGACAATGTGAGTGGAGAGAGTGTTAAGCACAGGTTAAAGAGATGTGTATTGTCTCCAGACAGGACAGTTAGTGAGATTTTGCAAGCCCAGGCAAGTCGTGGGGGTGACAGATAGTGTGACATGAACCCAAGATGGACTTCAACCCAGATAAATGCGTAGTGGTCCATTTTGGCAGGTCAAATGGGATGAAGGAGTACAATATAAAGGGAAAGACTCTCAGTACTGCAGAGGATCAGAAGGACCTTGGGGTCCGGGTCCATAGGACTCTAAAATCGGCCCCGCAAGTGGAGGAGGTGGTTAAGAAGGCGTATGGTGTGCTGGCCTTTATCAATCGGGGGATTGAGTTTAGGAGTCCGGGGATAATGATGCAGCTATATAAGACCCTCGTCAGACCCCACTTGGAGTACTGTGCTCAGTTCTGGTCGCCTCATTACAGGAAGGATGTGGAAAAGATTGAAAGGGTACAGAGGAGGTTTACAAGGATGTTGCCTGGATTGAGTGGCATGCCTTATGAGGATAAGCTGAGGGAGCTCGGTCTTTTCTCCTTGGAGAGATGTAGGCTGAGAGGAGACCTAATAGAGGTGTATAAGATGTTGAGAGGCATAGATCGGGTGGACTCTCAGAGGCTTTTTCCCAGGGTGGAAATGGCTGCTACGAGAGGACACAGGTTTAAGGTGCTGGGGGGTAGGTACAGGGGAAATGTTAGGGGAAAGTTTTTCACACAAACGGTGGTGGGTGAGTGGAATTGGCTGCCGTCAGTGATGGTGGAGGCAAACTCAATAGGGTCTTTTAAGAGACTTCTGGATGAGTACATGGGACTTAATAGGATGGAGGGTTATAGGCAGGCCTAGAAGGTAGGGATATGTTCGGCACAACTTGTGGGGCCGAAGGGCCTGTTTTGTGCTGTAGTTTTTCTATGTTTCTATGTCAGATCCCAGTTGAGGCCGTCCTCATGTGTGCGGAACTTGGCTATCAGTCTCTGCTCAGCGACTCTGCGTTGTCGTGTGTCGTGAAGGCCGCCTTGGAGAACGCTTGCCTGAAGATCAGAGGCCAAATGCCCGTGACTGCTGAAGTGCTCCCCCACAGGAAGAGAACAGTCTTGCCTGGTGATTGTCGAGCGGTGTTCATTCATCCGTTGTCGTAGCGTCTGCATGGTTTCCCCAATGTACCATGCCTCGGGACATCCTTTCCTGCAGTGTATCAGGTAGACAACGTTGGCCGAGTTGCAAGAGTATGTACCGTGTACCTGGTGGATGGTGTTCTCATGTGAGATTATGGCATCCGTGTCTTGCAGAGGTTGCTGTGGCAGGATTGTGTGGTGTCATGGTCACTGTTCTCCTGAAGGCTGGGTAGTTTGCAACGGACAATAGTCTGTTTGAGGGCAGGGCAGAGAGTAAGGGAAGTCTAGATTAAACTGCATTTATTACAATGCAAGAGGCCTGACGGGCAAGGCAGATGAACTCAGGGCATGGATGGGTACGTGGGACTGGGATATTATAGCAATTACTGAAACATAGTTAAGGGAAGGACAGGACTGGCAGCTCAATGTTCCAGGGTACAGATTCTAAAGGAAAGATGGAACAGGAGGTAAGAAAGGAGGGGGGTTGCGTTTTTGATTAGCGAGAACATCACGGCCGTACTGAGAGGGGATATATCCCAGGGTTCACCCACTGAGTCTATATGGGTAGAACTGAAAAATAAGAAAAGGGAAATCACTTTGATAGGACCCCAAATAGTCAGCAGGAAATTGAGGAGCAATTATGTAAGGAGATTACAGATAGCTGCAAGAAAAATAGAGTGGTAATAGTAGGGGATTTAACTTTCCCAACATTGACTGGGACAGCCATAGTATTAGAGGGTTGGATGGAGAGAAATTTGTTGAGTGTACTCAGGAGGAATTTCTCATTCAGTATGTGGATGGCCCGACTAGAGAGGTGGCAAAACTTGACCTTCCTTATTTCCCAAGACCTCCTCTTGGGAAATAAGGAAGGGCAGATGACAGAAGTGTTAGTGAAGGATCACTTTGGGACCAATGACCATAATTCCATCAGTGTGACTCAGGGATCAGTGCTGGGTCCACTGTTATTTGTCATTTATCTTAATGATTTGGATGAGAATATAGGGGGCATGGTTAGTAAGTTTGCAGATGACACCAAGACTGGTGGCATAGTGGACAGTGAAGAAAGTTATCTCCAATTGCAACGGGATCTTGATCAATTGGGCCAGTGGGCTGACGAATGGCAGATGGAATTTAATTTAGATAAGTGCGAGGTGATTGAACCAGGGCAGGACTCACTTAGTTAATGGTAGGGCGTTGGGGAGAGTGATAGAACAAAGAGATCTAGGGGTACAGGTTCATAGCTCCTTGAAAGTGGAGAAGCAGGTGGACAGAGTGGTGAAGAAGGCATTCGGCATGCTTGGTTTCATTGGTCAGAACATTGAATACAGGAGTTGGGACGTCTTATTAAGTTGTACAAAAGTTAAAGTTTATTTATTAGTGTCACAAGTAAGGCTTACATTAACACTGCAATGAAGTTACTGTGAAAATCCCCTAGTCGCCACACTCCGGCGCCTGTTCGGGTACACTGGGGGAGAATCTAACATGGCCAATGCACCTAACCAGCATGTCTTTGGACTATAGGAAGAAATCGAAGCACCCAGAGGAAACCCACGCAGACACGGGGAAAACGTGCAGACTCCACACAGTCCTTGGAAGCCGGGAATCGAACCCGGGTCCCTGGCACTGCGAGGCAGCAGTGCTAACCATCGTGCCGTCCCTGCAAGACATCGATAAGGCCACACTTGGAATACTGTGTACAGTTCTGGTCACCCTATTATAGAAAGGATATTAAACTAGAAAGAGTGCAGAAAAGATTTACTAGGATGCTACCAGGACTTGATGGATTGAGTTATAAGGAGAGGCTGGATAGACTGGGACTATTTTCCCTGGAGTGTAGGAGGCTGCGGGGTGACCTTATAGAGGTCTATAAAATAATGAGGGGCATAGACAAGGTAGATAGTCAATATCTTTTCCCAAAGGTAGGGGAGTCTAAAACTAGAGGGTATAGGTTTAAGGTGAGAGGGGAGAGATACAAAAAAGTGTCCAGAGGGGCAATTTGTTTCACACAGAGGGTGGTGAGTGTCTGGAACAAGCTGCCAGAGGTAGTAGTAGAGGCAGGTACAATCTTGTCTTTTAAAAAGCAGTTACATGGGTAAGATAGATATAGAGGGATATGGGCCAAATGCGGGCAATTGGGTTTAGCTTAGGGATTTTAAAAAAAGGGCGGCATGGACAAGTTGGGCCGAAGGGCCTGTTTCCATGCTGTAAACCTCTATGGCTCTCTGACTCTAGTGATAGGGGAAAGCTCATCTCAGAGTCAAATCCCACATTAAGCCTGCAACAGTCTGCTTTAGGTGTGGATTGTTGTCATGGAGATGATTGGAGTGGGTAGGAAAGTGAGCGTGGAGCCAAGACTGAGGGTGAGGGGGTGAGGGTGAGGGGGTGAGGGTGAGAGGGGGAGGGGGTGAGGGGGAGGGATGAGGGGGTGAGAGGGTGAGGGTGAGGGGGTAAGGGGAGGGTGTGAGGGTGAGTGGATGAGGGGGTGCAGGTGAGGGGATGAGGGTGAGGGGGGCGAGGGTGTGAGGGGGCGAGGGTGAGGGGGCGAGGGTGAGGGGGTGAGGGGGCGAGGGTGTGAGGGGGAGGGGGTAAGGGAGTGAGGGAGAAGGGGTGAGGGAGAGGGGGTGAGGGTGAGGGGGTGAGGGTGAGGGGGTGAGGGCGAGGGGGTGAGGGGGTGAGGGTGAGGGGGTGAGGGTGCGGAGGTGAGAGTGAGGGGGTGAGGGTGAGGGGTTGAGGGTGAGGATGTGAGGGTGAGGGGGTGAGGGTGAGGCGTTGAGGGTGAGGGGGTGAGGGGGTGTGGGGGGAGGGGGTGAGGGAGAGGGGGAGGGGGAGAGGGGCTGAGGGTGATGGGGCTGAGGGTGAGGGGCTGAGGGTGAGGGGCTGAGGGTGAGGGGCTGAGGGTGAGGGGCTGAGGGTGAGGGGCTGGGGGTGAGGGGCTGAGGGTGAGGGGCTGAGGGTGAGGGGCTGAGGGTGTGGGGGTGAGGGTGGAGGGTGGGGGTGAGGGGGTGAGGGTGAGGGGGTGAGGGTGTGAGGGTGAGGGTGAGGGGGAGGGGGTGAGGGGGAGGGTGTTAGGGGTGAGGGGCTTAGGGTGAGGGGCTGAGGGGCTGAGGGTGAGGGGCTGAGGGTGAGGGTGTGAGGGTGAGGGGGTAAGGGTGTGGGGGTGGGGGGTGAGGGTGAGGGGGTGAGGGTGAGGGAGAGAGGGTGAGGGGGTGAGTATGGGAGTGAGGGGGTGAGGGTGTGGGGGTGTGGGTGGAGGGTGGGGGTGAGGGTGAGGGGGTGAGGGTGTGGGGGTGAGGGTGTGAGGGTGAGGGGGAGGGGGTGAGGGTGGAGGGTGGGGGTGAGGGTGAGGGGGTGAGGGTGAGGGAGTGAGGGTGTGAGGGTGAGGGGAGGGGGTGAGGGGGAGGGTGTTAGGGGTGAGGGGCTGAGGGTGAGGGGCTGAGGGTGAGGGGCTGAGGGTGAGGGGCTGAGGGTGAGGGTGTGAGGGGTGGGAGTGAGGGGGTGAGGGTGAGGGGGTAAGGGTGTGGGGGTGGGGGGTGAGGGGGTGAGGGTGAGGGAGAGAGGGTGAGGGGGTGAGTATGGGAGTGAGGGGGTGAGGGTGTGGGGGTGAGGGTGGAGGGTGGGGGTGAGGGTGAGGGGGTGAGGGTGAGGGAGTGAGGGTGTGAGGGTGAGGGGGAGGGGGTGAGGGGGAGGGTGTTAGGGGTGAGGGGGTGAAGGTGAGGGGGTGAGCGTGACGGGGTGAGGGTGAGGGAGAGAGGGTGAGGGAGAGGGGGTGAGGGTGAGGGGGTGAGTGTAAGGGTGAGGGTGAGGGGCTGAGGGTGAGGGGGTGAGGGAGAGGGGGTGAGGGGGTGAAGGTGAGGGGATGAGGGTGACGGGGTGAGGGTGAGGGAGAGAGGGTGAGGGTGAGGGGGTGAGGTTGAGGGTGAGGGGGTGAGGGTGAGGGGGTGAGTGTGAGGGGGTGAGTGTGAGGGGGAGAGGGTGAGGGGGTGAGGGTGAGGGGGTGAGGGTGAGGGGATGAGGGTGGGGCTGAGTGGGTGAGGGTGGAGGGGGTGGGAGTGAGCGGGTGAGGGTGAGGGGGTGAGGGGGTGGGTGTGAGGGTGAGGGGCTGAGGGTGAATGTGAGGGGGTGAAGGGGTGAGGGGATGAGGAGGTGGGGGTGAGGGGGTGAGGGTGAGGGGGGTGAGGGTGAGGGAGAGGGGGTGAGGGTGAGTGGGTGAGGGAGAGGGGTGAGGGTGAGTGGGTGAGGGTGAGGGAGAGGGGGTGAGAGTGAGTGGGTGAGGGGGTGGGGTGAGGGGGTGAGGGTGAGGGGGTGAGGGGGTGAGGGGGTGAGTGTGAGGGAGTGAGTGTGAGTGTGAGGGTGAGGGGGGAGGGTGAGGGGGTGTGGGTGTGGGGTGGGGGTGGGCATGGGGTTGAGGGTGGGGGTGAGGGTGTGGGGTGAAGGTGGGGGTGGTAGGGGTGTGGGTGGGGTGAGGGTGGGGTGAGGAGGTGGGGTTGGGGTGAGGAGGGGGGGTGGGGGTGAGGAGGTGGGGGTGAGGGGGTGAGGGGATGAGGGTGAGGAGGTGAGTGTGAGGGAGTGAGTGTGAGGGTGAGGGGGGAGGGTGAGGGTGAAGGGGGTGAGGGTGAGGGTGGGGGTGGAGGTGGGGGTGAGGGTGGGGGTGAGGATGTGTGGGTGAGGGTGGGGGGTGCAGTGAGGGGTGAAGGTGGGGGTGAGTGGTGGGGGGGTGAGTGTGAGGGGGTGAGTGTGTGGGTGAGGGGGAGGGTGAAGGGGTGAGGGTGTGGGCGAGGGTGAATGTGAGAGGGGGTGAGGGTGAGGGGGTGAGATGAGGGGGTGAGGGTGAGGGGGTGAGGGTGAGGGTGAGGGGGTGAGGGTGAGGGGGTGAGGGGGTGAGTGTGAGGGGGTGAGGGTGTGGGGGTGAGGGTGAGGGGGTGGGGGGTGAGGAGGTGTGGGTGAGGATGAGGGGGTGAGGGTGAGGGGGTGAGTGTGAGGGTGAGGGTGAGGGGTGAGGGTGTGATTGTGAGGGTGAGGGGGTGAGGGTGAGGGAGAGGGGGTGAGGGTGGGGGCGAGGGTGTGAGTGTGAGGGTGAGGGGGTGAGGGTGAGGGGGTTGAGGGTGAGGAGGTGGGGGTGAGGGTGAGGGTTAGAGGGTGAGGGTGAGGGTGTGAGGGTGAGGGTGGAGGTTGAGGGAGAGGGGTTGAGGAGGGGGGTGAGGAGGTGGGGCTGAGAGTGAGGGAGAGGGGGTGAGGGGGTGAGGGTGAGGGGGTGAATGTGTGGAAGTGAGGGTGAAGGGGTGAGGGAGAGGATGGGGGGGTGAGGGTGGGGGGTGAGGGTGGGGGGTGGGGGTGAAGGGGGTGAGGGTGAGGGTGTAAGGGTGACGTGGTGAGGGTGAGGGGTGAGGGTGAGGCGGTGAGGGGGTGAGGGTGAGGGTGAGGGGGTGGAGGTGAGGGTGAGGGGGTGAGGGTGAGGCAGTGAGGGTGAGGGGGGAGGCGGTGAGGGTGAGGGGTTGGAGGGTGAGAGGGTGAGGGGTTGAGGGTGAGGGGGTGAGGGTGAGGGGGTGAGGGTGAGGGGGTGTGGTATGAGGGTGAGGGAGTGTGGGGGTGAGGGTGCGGGAGTGAGTGTGAAGGTGAGGGAGTGTGGGGGTGAGGGGGTGAGGGTGAGGGTGTGAGGGTGAGAGTGGAGCGGGGGAGGGAGAAGGGGTGAGGGTGAGGGGGAGGGTGAGGGTGTGAGGGTGAGAGTGAGCGGGGGAGGGAGAAGGGGTGAGTATGAGGGGGTGAGGGTGTGGGGTGAGTGTGCGGGGTTGGGGGTTGAGAGTGAGGGGGTGAGGGTGTGTGGGTGAGGGCGAGGGGGTGGGGGTGAGGGGTGAGGGTGAGGATGAGGGTGAGGGGGTGAGGGTGAGGCGGTGAGGCGGTGAGGGGGTGAGGGTGAGGGAGTGAGGGTGAGGTTGAGGGGGTGAGGGGGTAAGGTTGTGGTCGAGGGGGTGAGGGGGTGAGGGTGAGGGGGTGAGGGTGAGGGTGCGGGGTGAGGGTGAGGGGGAGGGGGTGAGGGTGAGGGAGTGAGGGTGAGGAGTTGAGGGGTTGAGGTAACCCTAACCCACCCCTGCAACCCCATATGGTATGTTTCCTTGCACCAGTTTAGCTGCTGGTGGCAGTTTCCAGTCCCGCTGAAGCGAGGGTGTTTTGTGTGGTTCACCAGGCCCACCTCCAGGGATCCCGCTGGAAAATCCCACCCAATGTTGTTTGTTCTTTGCAAACAGTTAATCCGAGGAAATGTCGGTTTATCCGGCACTGGGGGTCAAGCTGATGGATCCGGACACGGGTGAGCTGGGAGGCCGCTGTCTGGGACCCCTCATTG
>NW_027591414.1:77500-91000 GCF_964213995.1 Mustelus asterias | reverse complement strand
TAAAGTGTGGTCGCTGTTGCAGTGCGAGCAAAGGCCACAGGCCCTGTGTGTGCACAGCAAGATCCCACAACAACAGCAGCAGCAGCAACAATGTGAACCTGAATCAGATGGGACACAGTCCTCCCCAACACACACCCAACACTCTCGCCTGCTGTGAGCCCCCTTCCCCACTCACTACCCTGTGTGTGTGTGTGTCTGTGTGTGTGTGTGCGTGCGCCTGTGTGTGTATCTGTCTGTGTGTGTCTCATCCCAAATTTTCAGAAAGGGTTGAAGTCCCTCTTAAAACGAAGCCAAACCCTTTTTAAAACACAATCTCTGTGGTGCTCTGGAAGATCCCAGAAGGTGCAGTTCGCTGTGTTGTGTGTTTTAATTTGGGAAATGTTTATACAGAGGGAGAGTGAGGCAGAGAGGGGCTGAGGCTGTAGGGCCACACAGTGGCACAGTGGTTGGCGCTGCTGCCTCACAGCTCCAGGGACCCGGGTTCAATTCCCGGCTCGGGTCACTGTGATCCTGTGTCTCTTCCCCCACCCCCTCACTGCACCCCCACAAACCTCACCTCTTGCTTTCTTTTCCTGTTTTCCCCCTCACTCTCCCCCTCTCTCTCTCCCACTCCCTCCATCTTTCTCTCTCACTCCCTGTCTGCCTTTCTCTCTCTCCGTCCATCTTTCTCTCTCTCTCTCCCACTCCCTCCATCTTTCTCTGTCTTTCTCTCTCTCTCCCTCACACTGTTTCTCTCTCTCTTTCTCCCTGCCTGTCTCTCTCTCTCTCTTTCTCTCTCTCTCTGTCTCTCTCTCTCTCTGACTTTCCCCCTCTTTCTCTTTCTCTCTCTGTCTTTCCCTCTCTCTCTTTCTCTCTCTCTCTCTCTTCCTCCCTCCCTGTCTTTCTCTTTCTCAGAGACTGGGAATGCTGCAATCAGGATCCCACAGGGAGTCCCACACTGCAGGAGGACACCCCCCCACCCCCAGAGCCTCTGTCTCTGTCCCCCTACCCCCCTCCACTGAGCCCCCCCACACTCCCCACCCCTTCTCTGTTCCTCTCTCTACCCCACCCTCCTTCCCCTCCATCTTTTTATGTTTAAAATGTGGGGCGCTGTCACGGTGCGGGAAATATGAGGAGGGGAGGAGGGGGGACAGAGCATGAGGGCACAGCAAGATCCCACACACACAGTCTGAGCAGGGCCAGATACAAAGTGATTTTTAAATGAGGATTGGGGTAAAGTGAGTGGGAAATGAGGGAACCACACGTCTCCCTCTCTCTCCCTCCACACGAGAGACCCCCAGATCCTGTGTCTCTTCCCCCACCCCCTCACTGCACCCCCCACAAACCTCACCTCTTGCTGCCCTTTCCTGCTCTCCCTCACTCTCCCCTCTCTGTCTCTCTCTCCCTTTCTCTCTCTCCCCCCCTCTCTGTCTCTTTCTCTCTGTCTCTCTGTAATATGGTTATGAAGCTGCATATATAAGGTTAAAGATGTGGTGTTTGAGAAATGTAAATATTGAAAAGAAATGCTGAGAAAACCAAAACGAACCATCCAGCGTTGTGTCTTTAGAAAGCCACACCCACAGATCCCAGCGCCCTGTCTAAAAACACAAGCAGGACTCTGGGATTGAGAACAAGCCTTTCCCCCAGGCTCAGGAATTTGAATTTCAGCTCCCTCTCCCTCCCGAGTGCTTCACAGTGAGAGGGAGAGAGACTGGGAATGCTGCAATCAGGATCCCACAGGGAGTCCCACACTGCAGGAGGACACCCCCCACCCCCAGAGCCTCTGTCTCTATCCCCCTACCCCCCTCCACTGAGCCCCCCCACACTCCCCACCCATTCTCTGTTCCTCTCTCTCTACCCCACCCGCCTTCCCCTCCATCTTTTCATGTTTAAAGCATGGGGCTCTGTCATAGTGTGAGGAATATGGGGCAGGGGGACAGAGCATGAGTGCACAGCAAGATCCCACACACAGCTTGAACAGGGCCAGATACAAAGTGATTTTGAAGTGAGGATTGGGGTGAAGTGAGTGGGAAATGAGGGAACCACACGTCTCCCTCTCTCTCCCCTCCATCTCTCCCCCACCCCAAATGAAAATAATAAGTCACTCCAGCATTGGTGCTGTTAGTACATTCGATCTGAACAGGGAACCTTCCACTTCGAGCAGAGTCCCACCTCTCTCTGATTCCCTCTTTCTCTCGCTGTTTCTCTCTCCCTCTATCTCTGAACCTGTCCAGCCCCCTCTGTGTCTCTTTTGCTTTCCCCCCAGATCTATATATATCCAAACCCCATCTCTGCCCCGGTCTCTCCTACTCTGGATAATCTGTCCTGATCTCTGCTCTGTTTCTCCGTCTGGGGATGAATGGGGATTAAAATGCTCTCTCTGATAAGTTTCTGTCTGACCGTTTCAAATAATGACGTGTTGTGGGCCACGTTTGCTATTTCTCAGTGATTTCCATGGGGAAATGGGGAGGGAAGCTCCTCCTGCAAAGCCAGATCTCTCTCTCACTGCAATGTGGCAGCAGCCAGATTCCAATATCTTTACAACACATCAAATATGAGGAAAATATATTTTCAAACACAACATCACAGATTCAGCCTCAGTTACACAGTCGCTGTTTCTAAATCCCACCTTCTGGGAGGCTGTGAGTGAGGGTCTTTATCTCAGAGTAAAGTATAAAGTAAAGTTTATTTCTTAGTCACAAGTAAGGCTTACATTAACACTGCAATGAAGTTACTGTGAAATTCTCCTAGTCGCCACACTCTGGTGCCTGTTAATGCACCAGAGTGGGTTAATGCACCGAACCAGAGACTGGGGAGCTGCTGGGCTGTGAGTGCACAGCGGAGGCTCCCCCCCCCCCCCCCCCTCTAACCCACTCCCCTCCAATCTCTCTCCTCTCCCTGCCCCTCTGCCTTTGCCCTCTCTCTCTCTCTCTCTGTTACCATCCCTTTCTCTCTCTCTCTCTCTCTCCCTCCCTGATAACTCACAATCACGGGAGAAAGATTGAAGAGAAAGAGATATAGCAGGAAAACCCACAATCACATCCCAAATCCAATGAAAGGGTTGACCAGGATGTTGCCTGGTATGGAGGGTATTGGCTGTGAGGAGAGATTGAATAAACTGGGATTGTTCTCCCTGGAAAGACGGAGGCTGAGGGACGACCAGCTGGAAGTTTATAAAATTATGAGGGGTGTGGCGAGGATAAACAGTTGGGAGCTTTTTGCCAGGACAGAAATGATAATTACAAGGGGGAACAAGTTCAAGATAAGGGGGGAAAGGTTGAGTGGAGATGTGCGGGGAAGGTTTTTACACAGAGGGTGGTGGGGGCCTGGAATGCGCTGCCAAGTGAGGTGGTTGGGGCAGATACATTAGTGACATTTAAGACTTATCTGGATAGACACATGAACAAACGGGGTAGAGAGGGATACAGGCCATTGGTCTCGATAGGTAAACATGATCGGCGCAGGCTTGGAGGGCCAAAGGACCTGTTCCTGTGCTGTGCTGTTCTTTGTATTAAAGTGGCTGCTGCAGGTTTTATTCGACCGTCGAGTCCCATCGATTTAAACACAGGCACTGTTTGGAAAAGGAGCAAAATGCAAAAGCCTTCCTGAGGTTAGGCCTGGGATTGAGGCCTGGTCACAGAGGCTGCATTATACATCCTGGACAAAGAACAGGTTCCCCAGGCCCCGGGCAGTTCACCAGAACAATCCCCTCCAGCCCCGAAACCTCCCGGACAGGGCCTGGGAGGAGGGAGGGGGGAAAAGGGAACCAGTGCTTCCCCCACCCCCTGTCCCCTTCCAGAGAGCAAAACAGGCTTTGAATTGGGTCAATGATTTTAAAACAAGCTCTCAAACGCACACAACCAATTGCATTCAAATTGGAGCGTTGGTGACAGCCTCAAGCCACTCAAATTGCAGGAATACTGTGAGGAAATTCTGGGTATTTAAACCCGGGACAGGGGGAAATAACGGGGAGGGAGCGACCTTGCTGCCTCTTTAGATTGAAGGGGGGAGAGTCTGATACTGAATCCTGCAGTAATATATACAGCTTCATCACATCACCATCTAAATAGAAGCAGAAACCAACTCAGAAAGTATTCCAGACCCAAGCAGCAGAAGAAAGTTCACACTTCCAACAGACGCCTGGTATTATATTATTTGAGAGTGACTCTATTCTGTAATGATTTATTTCATTATTCCTGAGTGAGTCTTGTCATTGGAACAGCATTCTACTGGGGAGTTTATTCAGTTTGTTCATTGTTTTAATAAGGTTGTCACCCAGTCTAAATTAAAGACCTGTTAGTTGTTCCTGATACAGAGAGTGTCAGATCCTGCTTTAATTTACCAATTCCTCCGACAGCACAAAGCTGTGCGGGTTCGGTGGATTGGCCGTGTTAAATTGACCCTAGTGTCAGGGGGATTAGCAGGTTAAAAGTGTGGGGTCATGGGAATAGGGCCTGGTTGGGATTGTGGTCGGTACAGACTAGATGGGCCGAATGACCTCCTTCTGCACATCTGTCTAAAACCAGTAGCTTCCTCCTGTCTCACACACACTTAAGATTACGAGGCAAGGTGTATCTCTTTGGGGGGGTTACAAAATAGCGCAGAGGGAAACATCACCTCAGCGTGGTAACAATATTTATAATCCCACAATCACACCCCCACCCTCCCTTAGTCAATGAATGAATGATTCAAATGACAATGAAGGTAATTCTGCACAGCAAGATCCCACTGCCAGTCCCACGATGGAGGAGGGCAGCCCCAGACTCTGTGTCTCTTTCCCCCTGCCCCTCCTGAGACCCTCTCACACCCCTCCCCCCCACACCCTCTCTGTTTAGCTCTCCCTCCATTTCTATGTCTCTCTCTCTGCCTCCCCAACATCTTTCCTGTTTAAAGTTCTGCTCACGGTCACAGTGCGAGGAATAGGGAGCCAGACCCACCTGTGTGCACAGCAAGATCCCACACACACAACCTGGTGAGGGCCAGATTAAATAAATGTTGTGGGTGAGGACTGCAGGAGAGTGTGTGGGAAATGGGATCCACTCCTCTCTCTCTCTCTCTCTTCCCAAATTAAATTGACAACAATTCACATTGGTGTTTTCTTAAACATTTTATTGAAAGATGAAATATAGACAGGAATGTCTGGGGAGAGAGAGAGGGGAGGGGAGGGGTGCTGGGATTGGTAAGAACACTGGAGAGACAGAGAAATTCTATACCCCCCCGCCATCCAAATAGAAATTCCTGGGAAAAGAGAGAGAGAAAAGAATCTGGAGTCACACAGCACAGAAACAGGCCCTTCGGCCCACCAGCTTCATGCTGGCCATCAAATCCCAATCTATCCTCCTCCCATTCCCCAGCACTTGCTCCAGAGCCTACGATGCCTCGGTGATTAAAGTGCTTGAATTTACCCGACCCCTTTTCAAGCTTTTTCCTTGAACCCACTTTGCGGTCCCTGAGCCAGATTTTGTTTGAAAATAAAAAGTGTGGGCGCTGTTGCTGTGCAGGCAAAGGCCACAGGCCCAGTGTGTGCACAGCAAGATCCCACAGTAGCAGCAGCAATGTGAACCTGAATCAGATGGGACACAGTCCTCCCCCCACCCCTCCCCCACTCTCTTGCCTGCTGTGAGCCCCCTTCCCCACTCACTACCCTGTGTGTGTGTGTGTGTGTGTCTGCATCATCCCAAATCTCCAGAAAGGCCAGAACTTCCTCTTAAAAGTAACCCTTTTTAAAACTAAAATCCCTGTGGTGCACAGCAAGATCCCACAAAGTGCAGTCAGCTGTGTTGAGCGTTTTTTAAATTTGGGAATTGTTTATACAGAGTGAGGGAGCCAGAGAGGGGCTGAGACAGTGAAATCCCTCTCTCAGGACCCTCAGAATTAAACTGGAGACCCTGTCCCTCACTGAAACCCCCCCTCCCTCTAACAGCCTGTGTCTCTCCCCCTGCATCTAATCCACAACTCCAGCTGTTTCCATCCCTCCCTCTTCCTCTCTCTCCCTGCCTCTCTGTCTCCATCTGTTTCTGCTCGAGAAGAGACGGGGAGAGAGAGAGACGGGGAGAGACAGAGATAAAGCGAGAGAGACAGATATTTGATAATTAATTGTGTATGGTCGCATGATTGAGTGTGGTTTAATTTGGTGATTTTTTTTATACAGAGAGGCAGAGAGAGAGGTGAAGACAGTGACATTCTCCCCCTGGCACCCTCGCAAGTTCAAAGACACAAAAGCTGCAGACACTCACACACACAAACTGGGTTTGGTAAGTTTCCCAATCTCTGCAGCTTCCCATGTGGCCCAGGGTTTGAATTGAAATTTAAAAGCAGCTTGGAGAGACTGCAGGATTTTTGAGTTGAGTTTCTCCCCCCCCTCTCACCCTGTAAATATAAAATAGAAATTCCTGGATTAAAATATTCCCTTGGACAGAGCAGAGGGAATGTGTGAGTGGTGTGTGTGTGTGTCTGAGACCTAGGCTGGATTTGGGAATATCTGCCTGCTGAAGAGGGTCAGTGAAACCATCCTGGCTGAATATCTCATCGCTAAAGAGTCACAGAGAGAGATATCTGATCAATAAATGTGTTACTGAACCCACTCTGGATGCTCCCTCTATCTCTGTCTTTCTCACTAACTTCATTGCAGTGTTAATGTAAGCCTTGTGACACTAAGAAATAAACTTTAAATCTTTCAACTTTAAAAACTCTCTCTTTCTGTCTCTCTCAGTAACTGCAGCGTTAATGTAAGCCTTACTTGTGACACGAATAAACAAACTTTAAAACTTTAAATATCCTCTCTGTCTCTTTCTGTCTCTTTATCTATGTCTCTGTCTCTGTGTGTCTCTGTCTCTCTCAGTAACTTCATTGCAGTGTTAATGTAAGCCTTACTTGTGACACTAATAATCAAACTTTAAAACTTTCAACTTTAAAACCTCTGTCTGTGTGTCTCTGTCTCAATTCAGACACTAGTTCAGTGCCAGGTTGAGAGGGGGTCAGTATTGAGCAGAGTGGGGGGCAGTTTGATACAAAGTTTGCAGAAACTGCAGCGAGTGTTTGTAAACATGTTGGGGTTGTGGAAAGGTCAGTGTGTAACAAGCTGAGGGAAGGTGTTTCCACTTCACATGTGGCTACTTTTTGACAGAGTTACCTTTGCATCTACAGGGAGCTCTGAAGCCTCATGGCTTTCTGCCTGCCTCTGTTTGAACAGTTTAATATGTTTCAGCACTGAGACCTTTGGCCCTTGTTGGGAATATCAGTCTCCCAGAATACCAGTATACCTGACTGCCCACCTCCCCGCCCTCCACCCCCAGCCCCCAACCCTGTGTGTGTGTTGTCCCAAGTCTGGAGACTTCCCCACAGTCCCCTGAAAGGTTTAAACTGCCTCTGAGAAAACACCCCTTTTAAAACAAAATCCCCAGCAAGATCCCACAAGGTGCAGTCAGCTGTGTTGAGTGTTTTGTAATTTGGGAAAAGTTTATACAGAGAGAGAGAGAGAGTGAGGCAGAGAGGGGCTGAGACAGTGAAATCAAACCCCCCGGGACACCCAGAATGAAAATTACACAGCACAAAATCCCAGGATTGCCCCTTTCCAGGTTTTACTGAGAGATTGTCCAACTAAATATTAATTCCTGGGAAAAAGAGGGAGAGAGAGAGAATAAAGAGAGGCAGAGAGAGGAAGGAAATGGAGAGAAAAGCAGAGAGAAATAGACAGAATGGGGGAAAAGCTGTGGAGAGGATGAAATGAAAATCTGAACATCTGTTAACTGAATTGTAAAGGCCTCTGTGAATTTTATTCAACAATTAGGTTCATTGCTCTGTCTCCGACCCCTGTTATTTTAGATTTAAAGCAAACTTATAGACAGTTTCATACATAATTTACTCTGCCACGCACCAAAGGGTTAACGTGTTTGCGCCTAATTGCAAAGCCGGGATATTTTAACCCCAGGGTTTCAAACTCCAGCCCCCCCTCCCCACAATCGACCAGAACTGGTTCATCCGAGGAAGCGAGATTAAAATTAAACCTGGATCAGGTTAATAAAGAGACAACAACTCACATGCGGCCTATAGAACAGGCTTCAGTCCATCCATCCTCCTCTGGAGAAAAGCCCCTTGTCCAAGGATTCCGAGTCCCGTTGCAGTCTTCAAAATTCAAATCCCTGGGGAGAAGAGAAAATAATTAATTTAAGTACAAGAAAATGTTTAAATTAAATTGCACGAGAGCCCAGGATTCCCCCTTCTCAGTTACACAATCTCTCAGTAAAATCTAAATATTAATTCTTGGGGAAAAGGGAGAGAAAATAATTAAAGTACCAGAAAATATTTAAAATAAATAGCACAAGAGCCCAGGATTCCCCTTCTCAGATTTTACTGAGAGATTGTCTAACTAGATATGAATTCTTGGGGAAAAGAGAGAGAAAATTAATTAAATACAAGAAACCATTTGAATTAAATCTCACCAAAACGCAGGATTCCCCCTTCTCAGTTACACAATCTCTCAGAAACATCAGAATGGCATGAACAGAGAGAGAGAAATCTACAAACAGAATCTCCTAAAACTGAATTCAAATATCCACAACCCCCCAGTCCATCCCTGTCTCCCTCTCAGACTCCAGGAGCTGCTCATCTCCCTCTTTCAGTTTGGGAAGGGGCTGCTGATTCCTTCGGGACACTTTTTAAAATCGCCCTCCCGGGATTGGTTTCTACAACTCCCTCCATCTCCCTTTCACTATCTCCCTCTCTTTTCTCCCTCTGCTCCTGTCTCTCTCACTCAGTGTAAAGATGGATGTTCCTGTCTAGATCCTTGTCCCTGTCCCCTCTCTTTCTCACTCGTTGTCTCTGTCCATAGCTGTTTCTTTCCCTCTCTCTCATGTACTCTGCATTGAAATGAGCGATGCCATATTCCTGTCTCCCTGTTTACAATAACACAGTTTTTGTTGATTAAAGGTTTAAAGAGACACAAAGGAAGATGGAGCCAGAGAGAGAGAGAGACATTCTGGAGAGTGATAGACAGATATGGAAGAATGCTCGAGAGGGAGAGAGAGACATTCTGGTGAGTGATGGACAGATATGGAAGAATGCTCGAGAGGGAGAGATGAATGGAAAGAAACAGGAAGGGAGAGAAAGCTGAAGATAGGGGAAAAATACTGGAGAGAGAGACAGAGAGAAAAGCAGAGCGAAATAGAATGGGGAAGAAAGCTGCAGAGGGGAAGATAAATGTAAAGGCTGAACTTCAGAAAATTGAATTGTAATGTCCTCTGTGAATCTTATTTAACATTCGGGTAAATCACTCTCTCCCACCCCTGTTATTTTGGATTTGCATCAAACTTTTAGACAGTTTCATATTACAGATATTTAATTTACTCTTTGCCACCCAGCAAAGGGTTAACCTGTTTGTGACTAATTGCAAAGCCGGGATATTTTAACCCCAGGGTTTTAAACTCCACCCCACCCCATCCCACAATCGAACCAGGACTGGTTCGTCCAAGAAAGCGAGATTAAAATTAAACCTGGATCAGGGTAATAAAGAGACGACAACTCACTTGCGGCCTAAAGAACAGGCCTCAGTCCATCCATCCTCCTCTGGAGAAAAGCCCCTTGTCCATGGATTCCGAGTCACATTGCAGTCTTCAAAATTCAAATTCCTGGGGAGAAGAGAAAATAATTAATTAAAATACAAGAAAATGTTTAGCACAAGAGCTAAGATTTCACTGAGAGATTGTCCAACTAAATATGAATTCCTTGGGAAGAGATCGAATATAATTAATTTAAATACAAGAAAATGTTTAAATTTAATACACAAGAGCCCAGGATTCCCCTTTCTCAGTTACACAATCTCTCAGTAAAATCTAAATATTAATTCTTGGGTAAAAGAGAG
This sequence comes from Mustelus asterias, assembly GCF_964213995.1. Taxonomy (NCBI): domain Eukaryota; kingdom Metazoa; phylum Chordata; class Chondrichthyes; order Carcharhiniformes; family Triakidae; genus Mustelus; species Mustelus asterias. The sequence continues at coordinate 81,162 of NW_027591414.1, read as the reverse complement.
AGAAATATATTAAAATACCAGAAAATGTTTAAATTAAATAGCACAAGAGCCCAAGATTCCCCCTTCTCAGATTTTACTGACAGATTGTCCAACAAAATATTATTTCCTGGGAAAAAGAGGGAGAGAGAGAGGGAATAAAAAAGAGAGACAGATAGAGGAAGGAAAGGGATGGAGAGAGAGAAAGCAGAGAGGAAATAGACAGAATGGGGGAAAAGCTGCAGAGAGGACGAAATGAAATTTTGAACTTCTGAAAACTGAATTATAAAGGCCTCTGTGAATTTTATTCAACAATTAGGAACAGCAGTCTGTCTCCCATCCCTGTTATCTTGCATTTAAAACAAATTGAGACAGTTTCATATCACAGACATTTAATTAACTCTTTGCCACCCACCTAAGGGTTAATGTGTTTGTAACTAATTGCAAAGCCGGGATATTTTAACCCCAGGGTTTCAAACTCCAGCCCTCCCACCCCACAATCGAACCAGGACTGGTTCATCCGAGGAAGCGAGATTAAAATTAAACCTGGATCAGGGTAATAAAGAGACGACAACTCACATGTGGCCTATAGAACAGGCCTCAGTCCATCCATCCTCCTCTGGAGAAAAGCCCCTTGTCCAAGGATTCTGAGTCACATTGCAGTCTTCAAAATTCAAATTCCTGGGGAGAAGAGAAAATAATTAATTAAAGTACAAGAAAATGTTTAAATTAAATAGCACAAGAGCCCAGGATTCCCCCCTCTAAGATTTCACTGAGAGATTGTTTAACTAAATATGAATTCCTTGGGAAGAGATAGAATATAATTAATTTAAATACAAGAAAACGTTGAAATTAAATAGCACAAGAGACCAGGATTCCCCTTTCTCAGTTACACAATCTCTCAGTAAAATCTAAATGTTAATTCTTGGGTAAAAGAGAGAGAAATATATTAAAATACCAGAAAATGTTTAAATTAAATAGCACGGTAGCACAGTGGTTAGCACTGCTGCTTCACAGCTCCAGGGACCTGGGTTCGATTCCCGGCTTGGGTCACTGTCTGTGTGGAGTTTGCACATTCTCCTCGTGCTTGCGTGGGTTTCCTCCGGGTGCTCCGGTTTCCTCCCACAGTCCAAAGATGTGCGGGTTAGGTTGATTGGCCATGCTAAAACTGCCCCTTAGTGTCCTGGGATGCGTAGATTAGAGGGATTAGCGGGTAAAATATGTAGGGATATGGGGGTAGGGCCTGGGTGGGATTGTGGTCGGTGCAGACTCGATGGGCCGAATGGCCTCTTTCTGTACTGTAGGGTTTCTATGATTTCTATGAAGAGCCCAGGATTCCCCGTTCTCAGATTTTACTGAGAGATTGTCCAACAAAATATGACTTCCTGGGAAAAAGAGGGAGAGAGAGGGAATAAAAAAGAGAGACAGATAGAGGAAGGAAAGGGAGAGAAAGAGAGAGAGAAAGCAGAGAGAAATAGACAGAATGGCGGAAAAGCTGCAGAGAGGACACAATGAAAGTCTGAACATCTGAAAACTGAATTATAAAGGCCTCTATGAATTTTATTCAACAATTAGGAACAGCGCTCTGTCTCCCATCCCTGTTATCTTGGATTTAAAACTAACTTTGAGACAGCTTCATATTACAGACATTTAATTTACTCTCTGCCACCCAGCAAAGGGTTAACCTGTTTCTGACTAACTGCAAAGCCGGGATATTTTAACCCCAGGGTTTCAAACTCCAGCTGCCCCCCCACACCCCACAATCGAACCAGAACTGGTTCATCCGAGGAAGCGAGATTAAAATTAAACCTGGATCAGGGGAATAAAGAGATGACAACTCACTTGCGGCCTATAGAACAGGCTTCAGTCCATCCATCCTCCTCTGGAGAAAAGCCCCTTGTCCAAGGATTCCGAGTCACATTGCAGTCTTCAAAATTCAAATTCCTGGGGAGAAGAGAAAATAATAAATTAAAATACAAGAATTCTTTAAATTAAATAGCACAAGAGGCCAGGATTCCCCCTTCTCAGTTACACAATCTCTCAGTAAAATCTAAATATTAATTCTTGGGGAAAGAGAGAGAAAATAATTAAAATACAAGAAAATATTTAAATTACATAGCACAGCAAAAAACCCAGGATCTCCCCTCAGTTACACAATCTCTCAGTAACACCCAAACACAACAAGTCAGTTGTAAAGCAGAGACTAAAGAGATTGAGACAGTTCCCTCCCTGTGTGTTTCTCTCTCTCTCTCTCTATTCCACTCTCATTCAGATCTCGCTCCCTCTGATATGAAACATTAAATCTGGATCAGGTTAATAAACAGACACAACTCACTCGGGATGAAGCCTGAGCAACAGGCCTCAGTCAGCCCTCCCTCTGGAAGAAGCTCCTCTCCCTTGTCCTGGTCACAAACATTCCCGTCCTTTGGATCCTCGACACATCCCCAGTTTTCAAAATTCCTCAGGAGAAAAAGAGATAAAAATTGGTTAAAAAGAGAGAGAAAAAGAGACAAGGCCATTTTAACAATAAGACACACAACATATCACAGCGAGGAGTCCAGCATTTCCATTCAAGTCCATTCAGCATCATGTCCACACAAGCAAAGCACAGGTAAAAACGCAGATTGAGACACACACACACACACTGAATCAGAGTGGGAATGTTTTCAGTGCAGGGGGATTATTGGTGTGGAGACTGAAGGCTCTCATTCACATTTATCCTGAGTGTGCTGGATGCAAACCCCACCCTGAGTCTCTGACATGTCTGCAATGTCTGTCTCTCTATTGAGATGCTAATTCACCCCCCCTCCCCCTCTCACCCCAGAGGAGTTTGTGGCAATGTCAGACTGACTATTGATATGTTAATGCAGGGAGGCAATGGATTCTGCAATCTCCTGCCTTTAGTTTCTTTAGTTTAGTTTCAAACTTTATTTCTTTTCCCCTGTAGGTCGTGTTCGTCCATTTCAAAAACCCCCTGACCCCCCCACACCAGCCCTGAAAATCCTTGCAGCCGCTCCCCACAACCCAGCGAGTGGAGGGGGAATGGGGATGTGTGAGTGAGTGGATTGGGGGGATTGTGTCAGTGTGTATCTGTCTATCCCCCCCCTCTCTGCTCACACTTCCTGCCCAGCCTGCTGAAGACAGGGAAAGAATGGGAGTTGAACAAAGCCTCCTCTCTGCCTCCATTTTCAAAGGATTTGCCCCTTTCTCACACCAGTTTTGTCCATTGAGCTGTCCCTATCAATTGGAAAAAAGTTTTATTTATCTCGCTGAGATATGAAGTCACTAATTACTAAATACAGACAAAAACATCCCATTAAGAGACACGGAGCTTCAATGGGATTTTAAACTGAAATCCTCGGATGTCAATTCCTTAGGTTAAAAGTTTCTAATTCATGAATTTGGATTAAATTAAAACCGGCCAGTATATTCTCACCAGCTGCTTTCTGTTAACTCTCCCCCTTATCACCGGTGGTTAGCACTGCTGCCTCACAGCGCCAGGGACCCGGGTTCGATTCCCGGCTTGGGTCACTGTCTGTGCGGAGTCTGCACGTTCTCCCCGTGTCTGCGTGGGTTTCCTCCGGGTGCTCCGGTTTCCTCCCACAGTCTGAAAGATGTGCTGGTTAGGGTGCATTGGCCGTGCTAAATTCTCCCTCAGTGTTACCCGAACAGGCACCGGAGTGTGG
>NW_027591414.1:20000-75000 GCF_964213995.1 Mustelus asterias | reverse complement strand
GGACAGTGTCGAGGGAGCTTTACTCTGTAACTAACCCCGTGCTGTTCCTGTCCTGGGAGTGTTTGATGGGGACAGTGTAGAGGGAGCTTTACTCTGTACCTAACCCTGTGCTGTACCTGTCCTGGGAGTGTTTGATGGGGACAGGACTTGGGGGACATTGGATTTTAGACAATGTTTCGCGTTTTAGACGTTTCGGAGTGAAATTCAGGAACACTTTGCCACACCAGGTGTGATATTAGTTTGGAACTACCTTCTATAATTCACAGTTGATGCTCAGTCACTTATTAATGTTCAAACCTGAAGTTGATGGATGGTATTTTACACACAGGAGAAGCAATTTAAAATCAATGGGTCAATGTTAAAATAGTTGCAGGAACAGAGAGACCTGGGGTTTCAGTTCATTTTTACATCTTAAAGATTCAACCTGGGGCTCAGAATCTGTCAGTTGAATCTACTTTTCCTGTCCCGAAAACGTGTCAACAATTGTGTTGGGGAATGTGACAAAAGGTGACATTCCTGCATCCTGCACAGTGGGGTTGGGAGGTTGTTTGAAAGGAGATTCAGAAAGTGTCAATTAGATTGTGTCTCTTTGCAGAATTTGAGTATTTCACAGGAGATGCCTTGAGATAAAGGAAAGTTTTACCAATGTCTGCGTAACTTTCAAAGTCTCCAGACGCATGAAGGGGGCAGAGATTTTGTAATATTCAGAGCAGGAGATGGGGGACAATCACAGAATTGAAGATGTGAGGCCATCTCTTGTTTCTGAATGTCAATCTGTAGCTTTTAAACTTTAGTCCTCGGCTAATCATTCCAAGTTTGCAATCCCACACTTTGCTGTTGTTAATTTTGAGTTGTAAATTTTCTGAAATTGATTCTGTAATAAAAATCCCTGCAGGATGCAATGATTCCCATTCTGTCTGCTGCTGCAAAGCCCCAGTTTGTGTCTCATTGTCACTCTTTATCAGCCATTTAAGATCCAAGAGCCATAGAATTCCTACACTGCAGAATGAGGCCATTCAGCCCAACAAGCCTGCCCCGACAATAATCCCACCCAGGCCCGAATCCCCCTGACACTAAGAGGCAATTTAGCAAACGTGCAAACTCCACACAGTCACTCGAGGCGGGGAATCGAACCCAGATCCCTGGCGCTGTGAGTCAGCAGTGCTAACCACTGTGCCACCGTGTCACCCGGTGATGAGACAGAACGTTTGCCAAAGTGCACAGAAATAGGCAGCATTGTCAGCATTTTAGCTGGAAGCTTCAAATGACAAAGGGATCTTAATAGTAGAGTCACAGATTCCCTGCAGTGCAGAAGGAGACCATTCAGCCCATCGAGTCTGTACTGACTCTCTGGCACAGTATCTTACCAAGGCCCTTGACCCAGCCCTATCCCCCGTAACTCCACACATTTACCTTAATCCACCGAACCAACACAGCTTTGGACAGGAAACGGCAATTTACTGTGTCCCATCCACAAATTTGGAAAATACTGGGATGGATTGAGAAATGGTTTCCGGGCAGAAAACAGAGCTCAGATACAAATGGGCCCTTTGGGAATCAAGTAGATAAGGTTGTTAAGAAGGCATATGGTGTCTTGGCGTTTATTGGTAGGGGGATTGAATTTAGGAGTCGTAGCGTTATGTTGCAACTGTACACAACTCTGGTGCGGCCGCACTTGGAGTACTGTGTGCAGTTCTGGTCCCCACATTACAGGAAGGATGTGGAGGCTTTGGAGAGGGTGCAGAGGAGGTTTACCAGGATGTTGCCTGGTATGGAGGGGAGATCCTATGAGGAGAGGCTGAGGGATTTGGGATTGTTTTCGCTGGAAAGGCGGCGGCTAAGAGGGGATCTTATTGAAACATATAAGATGATTAGAGGTTTAGATAGGGTGGATAGTGATAGCCTTTTTCCTCTGATGGAGAAATCCAGCACGAGGGGGCATGGCTTTAAATTGAGGGGGGGTAGTTATAGAACCGATGTCAGGGGTAGGTTCTTTACCCAGAGGGTGGTGAGGGATTGGAATGCCCTGCCAGCATCAGTAGTAAATGCGCCTAGTTTGGGGGCGTTTAAGAGATCCGTAGATAGGTTCATGGACGAAAAGAAATTGGTTTAGGTTGGAGGGTCACAGTTTTTTTTTTAACTGGTCGGTGCAACATCGTGGGCCGAAGGGCCTGTTCTGCGCTGTAATGTTCTATGTTCTATGTTCTATGTTTGGCCCAACTTTTCCCTGCCACCCAGTTTTTACCATTAAGCTCGTATCAAATGCCTTGCTTTTGGCCCAAATCCCTCCATACCAATCTTACCAGAATAACTGTCTAAATGCTTTTTAAAATATAAAATTGTGTCCGCTTCTACTCCGACCTCTGGCAGCTTGTTCCAATCCCTCACCACCCTATGTGTGAAAAGAATTGCCCTCTGGACCCTCTCCCCTCTCACCTTAAACCTGTGTCTTCTAGTTTTAGACTCCCCTCCCTTTTGGAAAAGATGTTGACGAGCTTATCAAAGAACAAAGAGAATTACAGCACAGGAACAGGCCCTTCGGCCCTCCAAGCCTGCACCAACCATGCTGCCCGACTGAACTAAAACCCCCTACCCTTCCGGGGACCATATCCCTCTATTCCCATCCTATTCATGTATTTGTCCAGACGTTCCGTAAAACTCACGATCGTATCTGCTTCCACGACCTCCCCCGGCAGCGAGTTCCAGGCACCCACCACCCTCTGTGTAAAAAAACTTGCCTTGTACATCTCCTTTAAACCTTGCCCCTCACACCTTAAACCTATGCCCCCTAGATTTTGAATCTTCCACCCTGGTAAAAAGCTTCTGACTCTCCACTCTGTCCATGCCCCTCATAATCTTGTAGAATTCTATCAGGTCGCCCCTCAACCTCCGTCGTTCCAGTGAGAACAAACCAGGTTTCTCCAATCTCTCCTCAGAGCTAATGCCCTCCGTCCTAGGAAACATCCTGGTAAATCTTTTCTGAACCCTCTCCAAAGCCTCCACATCTTTCTGGTAGTGTGTCGATCAGAATTGAACACTATATTCCAAGTGCGGCCTAACTAAGGTTCGATAAAGCTGCTGTATCCATGCCCTCATTATTTTAGAGACCTCTATAAGAACACCACTAAGCCAACTCAAGGGAAAAAAGTCCCAGAGTATCCAGCCTCTCATTATAACTCAAACCATCGCAACCCCATAGCATCCCAGTCATTCTTTTCTGCACACTTTCGAACTTAATAATCTCCTTTCTATAAGGGTGACCAGAACAATACACAGCATTCCAAGTGTGGTCTTACCAATGTCTTGTACAACTCCAACAAGACGTCCCAACTCCTGTGTTCAATGTTTTGACCAATGAAACCAAGCATGTGGAATGCCTTCTTCACCACTCTATCCACCTGTGACTCCACTTTCAAGGAGCTATCAATCTGTACCCCGAGATCCCTTTGTTCTGGAACTCTCACCAACACCCTACCATTAACTGAGTAAGTCCTGTGTTTGTTCAATCTACCAAAATGCATCACCTTGCATTTATCTAAATTAAACTCCATCTGCCATTCAACAGCCCACTGGCCCAATTGATCAAGATCCCATTGCAACCCTAGATAACCTTCTTCACTGTCCACTATGCCACAAATCTTGGTGTCAACTGCAAACTTACAAACCATGCCTCCTAAATTCTCATCCAAATCATTAATATAAATGACCAATAACAGTGGACCCAGCACCGATCCCTGAGGCACCCCGTTGGTCACAGGCCTCCAGTTTGACCAAAAAAACAACCCTCTACAACCACCCTCTGTCTTCTGTCATCAAGCCTATTTTATATCCATTTGGCTACCTCACCCTGGATCCCGTGAGATTTAACCAAATCCTGTCTGCTTTTGTTTTTGAATTTGTACATTTTTAAACACAGAAACAGTTCTGTATCGAACTCTGTGCTGTACCTGTACCTTTCCTGGGAGTGTTTGATGGGAACAGTGTCGAGGGAGCTTTACTTTGCATCTAATCCCGTGTTTCAGTCACTGATAGACTGCAGAGGAAGATCAGGTCACACACACGCTCTCCTTACACACTCTCAGACACACACACACACACACACATGCTCTCTCTGTCTCTCACACACATACACTATCTCTTACGCACTCTCTCACTCACACATGCTCTTTCTCTCTGTCACACACACATTCTCTCTCTCTCACACACTCTCTCTCACACACACACTCTCTCTCTCACACACACTTTCTCTCTCACACATTCTCTCTCACACACTTTCACGCTCACACACTCTCACCCATGCATTCTCTCCAACTGACACACTCTCACACACATGCACTCAGTCTCTCACACACACATACACTCAGTCTCTCACACACATAAACTCACTCTCTCACACACATACACACACTCTCTCTCACACACACACTCTCTCACACACACACTCTCTCACACACACACACTCTCACACACACTCTCTCTCACACACACACTCTCTCTCACACATATACTTGTGCTGGGCGAGTTTGATGGGGACAGTGTAGAGGGAGATTTACTCTGTATCTCACCCCGTGCTGTTTCTGTTCCGGGAGTGTTTGATGGGGACAGTGTGGAGGGAGATTTACTCCGTATCTAACCCCATGCTGTCCCATCCTGGGACTGTTTGATGGGGACAGTGTCGAGGGAGCTTTACTCTGTATCTAACCACTTGCTGTATCTGTCCTGGGAGTGTTTGATGGGGACAGTGTAGAGGGAGCTTCACTCTGTACCTAAACCCGTGCTATTCATGTCCTGGGAGTGTTTGATGGGGATAGTGTAGAGGGAGCTTTATCAGTATCTAACCCTGTGCTGTACATGTCCTGGGAGTGTTTGATGGGGATTGTGTAGAGGGAGCTTTACTCTGTATCTAACCCTGTGCTGTATATGTCCTGGGAGTGTTTGATGAGGACAGTGAAGTGGGAGCTTTACTCTATATCTAACCACTTACTGTATCTGTCGTGGGTGTGTTTGATGGGGACAGTGTCGAGGGAGCTTTACTCTATCTAATCCCGTGCTGTACCTGTGCTGGGCGAGTTTGATGGGGACAGTGTAGAGGGAGATTTACTCTGTATCTCACCCCGTGCTGTATCTGTTCCGGGAGTGTTTGATGGGGACAGCGTGGAGGGAGATTTACCCTGTATCTAACCCCATGTTGTACCTGTCCTGGGACTGTTTGATGGAGACAGTGTCGAGGGAGCTTTACTCTATATCTAACCACTTGCTGTATCTGTCCTGGGAGTGTTTGATGGGGATAGTGCAGAAGGAGCTTTACTTTGTATCGAACCCATGCTGTGAATGTCCTGGGAGTGTTTGATGTGGACATTATCGAGGGAGCTTTACTCTTTATCTAAACCTGTACCTGTCCTGGGCGGGTTTGTTGGGGACAGTGTAGAGGGAGCTTTACTCTGTATCTAATCCCGTGCTGTATCTGTCCTTGGTTTGTTTGATGGGGACAGTGTAGAGGGAGCTTTACTCTACATCTAACCCCGTGCTGTACCTGTCCTGGGACTGTTTGATGGGAACAGTGTAGAGGATGCTTTACTCTGTATCTAACCCCGTGCTGTACCTGTCCTGGGAGTGTTTGATGGGAACAGTGTAGAGAGAGCTTTACTCTGTATCGAACTCTGTGCTGTACCTGTACCTTTCCTGGGAGTGTTGGATGGGAACAGTGTCGAGGGAGCTTTACTTTGCATCTAATCCCGTGATTCAGTTACTGATAGACTGTCGAGGAAGATCAGGTCACACACATGCTCTCCTTACACACTCTCAGACACACACACACACACACACACACACATGCTCTCTCTGTCTCTCACACACACATGCACTATCTCTTACGCACTCTCTCACTCACACACATGCTCTTTCTCTCTCTCACACATTCTCTCTCACACACATTCTCTCACACACACTTTCACGCTCACACACTCTCACGCATGCATTCTCTCTCATTGTCACACTCTCACACACATGCACTCAGTCTCTCACACACACATACACTCACTCTCTCACACACATACACTCTCTCTCACACATAGACTCTCTCTCAAGCATATACTCTCTCCCACACACACACACTCTCTCTCTCACACACTCTCTCTCTCGCACACACTCTCTCTCTCACACACTCTCTCTCTCACTCACACACACACACTCTCTCTCACACATACACTCTCTCAAACATACACTCTCTCTCACACACACTCTCTCTCACGCACACACTCTCTCTCTCACACACACACTCTCTCTCTCGCACACACACTCTCTCTCTCTCACACACACACTCTCTCTCTCACACACACTCTCTCTCTCACACACACTCTCTCTCACGCACACACTCTCTCTCACGCCCACGCTCTCTCTCTCGCACACACTATCTCCCTCACACACACTCTCTCTCACACACACACTCTCTCTCTCTCACACACACACTCTCTCTCACGCACATGCTCTCTCTCACGCACACGCTCTCTCTCACGCACACGCTCACTCTCTCGCACACGCTCTCTCTCTCGCACACACTCTCTCTCTCGCACACACTCTCTCTCTCACACACACTCTCTCGCACACACTCTCTCTCTCGCACACACTCTCTCTCTCGCACACACTCTCTCTCTCGCACACACTCTCTCTCTCGCACACACTCTCTCTCTCGCACACACTCTCTCTCTCGCACACACTCTCTCTCTCGCACACACTCTCTCACACACACTCTCTCTCTCGCACACACTCTCTCTCGCACACACTATCTCTCTCACACACTCTCTCTCTCACACACGCACACACTCTCTCTCTCTCACACACAATCTCTCTCACACACACACACTCTCTCTCTCTCACACACACATTCTCTCTCTCACACACACACACACACACACACACACACACACAATGATGGGGCAAAATGTAGAGGAAGATTTGAGCTGTATCGAACCCCTGGTCCGGATGGGATTTATCCAAGGATTCTCTGGGAGGCAAGAGAAGTGATTGCAGAGCCTCTGGCTCTGATCTTCAGGTCGTCGTTGGCCTCTGGTATAGTACCAGAAGATTGGAGGTTAGCGAATGTTGTCCCATTGTTTAAGAAGGGGAACAGAGACTTCCCCGGGAATTATAGACCGGTGAGTCTCACTTCTGTTGTCGGCAAGATGTTGGAAAAAATTATAAGGGATAGGATTTATAGTTATTTGGAGAGTAATGAATTGATAGGTGATAGTCAGCATGGTTTTGTGGCAGGTAACCTTACTAACCTTATTGAGTTTTTTGAGAAAGTGACCAAGGAGGTGGATGGGGGCAAGGCAGTGGACGTGGTATATATGGATTTTAGTAAGGCGTTTGATAAGGTTCACCATGGTAGGCTTCTGCAGAAAATGCAGATGTATGGGATTGGGGGTGATCTAGGAAATTGGATCAGGAATTGGCTAGCGGATAGGAAACAGAGGGTGGTGGTTGATAGTAAATATTCATCATGGAGTGCGGTTACAAGTGGTGTACCTCAGGGATCTGTTTTGGGGCCACTGCTGTTTGTAATATTTATTAATGATCTGGATGAGGGTATAGTTGGGTGGATTAGCAAATTTGCTGATGACACCAAAGTCGGTGGTGTGGTAGACAGTGAGGAAGGGTGTCGTAGTTTGCAGGAAGACTTAGACAGGTTGCAAAGTTGGGCCGAGAGGTGGCGGATGGAGTTTAATGCGGAGAAGTGTGAGGTAATTCACTTTGGTAGGAATAACAGATGTGTTGAGTATAGGGCTAACGGGAGGACTTTGAATAGTGTGGAGGAGCAGAGGGATCTAGGTGTATGTGTGCATAGATCCCTGAAAGTTGGGAATCAAGTAGATAAGGTTGTTAAGAAGGCATATGGTGTCTTGGCGTTTATTGGTAGGGGGATTGAATTTAGGAGTCGTAGCGTTATGTTGCAACTGTACACAACTCTGGTGCGGCCGCACTTGGAGTACTGTGTGCAGTTCTGGTCCCCACATTACAGGAAGGATGTGGAGGCTTTGGAGAGGGTGCAGAGGAGGTTTACCAGGATGTTGCCTGGTATGGAGGGGAGATCCTATGAGGAGAGGCTGAGGGATTTGGGATTGTTTTCGCTGGAAAGGCGGCGGCGAAGAGGGGATCTTATTGAAACATATAAGATGATTAGAGGTTTAGATAGGGTGGATAGTGATAGCCTTTTTCCTCTGATGGAGAAATCCAGCACGAGGGGGCATGGCTTTAAATTGAGGGGGGGTAGTTATAGAACCGATGTCAGGGGTAGGTTCTTTACCCAGAGGGTGGTGAGGGATTGGAATGCCCTGCCAGCATCAGTTGTAAATGCGCCTAGTTTGGGGGCGTTTAAGAGATCCGTAGATAGGTTCATGGACGAAAAGAAATTGGTTTAGGTTGGAGGGTCATAGTTTTTTTTTTAACTGGTCGGTGCAACATCGTGGGCCGAAGGGCCTGTTCTGCGCTGTAATGTTCTATGTTCTATGTACCTGTCCTGGGTCTGTTTGATGTGCACAATGTGGAGGTAGCCTTTCCTTTAATCTAGCACCATGCTGTATCTGTCATTGGATTATTTGATAGTGACAGTGTATCGGGAGCTTCACTCTGTATCTAACCCCGTGTTGTACCTGTCCTGGGAGTGTTTGATGGGGACAGTGTATAGGGAGCTTCACTCTGTATCTAAACCCTTGCTGTACCTGTCCTGGGAGTGTTTGATGGCGACAGTGTATAGGGAGCTTCACTCTGTATCTAAACCCTTGCTGTACCTGTCCTGGGAGTGTTTGATGGGGACAGTGTAGAGGGAGCTTTACTCTGTATCTAAACCCGTGCTGTACCTGTCCTGGGAGTGTTTGATGGGGACAGTGTAGAGGGAGCTTTACTCTGTATCTAAACCCGTGCTGTACCTGTCCTGGGAGTGTTTGATGGGGACAGTGTGTAGGGAGCTTTACTCTGTATCTAAACCCGTGCTGTATCTCTCCTGGAAGTGTTTTATGGGGACAGTGTAGAGCGAGCTTTGCTCTGTATCTTACCCTGTGCTGACCCTGTCCTGCGAGTGTTTGATAGAGACAGTGTCGAGGGACCTTTACTCTGTATTGAATCCCGTGCTGTATTTGTCCTGGGAGTGTTTAATGGGGACAGTGTCGAGGGAGCTATACTCTGTACCTAACCCCGTGCTGTACCTGTTCTGGGAGTGTTTGATGGGGACAGGACTTGGGGGACATTGGATTTTAGACAATGTTTCGGGTTTTAGAATTTTCGGAGTGAAATTCAGGAACACTTTGCCACACCAGGTGTGATATTAGTTTGGAACTACCTTCTATAATTCACAGTTGATGCTCAGTCACTTATTAATGTTCAAACCTGAAGTTGATAGATGGTATTTTACACACAGGAGAAGCAATTTAAAATCAATGGGTCAATGTTAAAATACTTGCAGGAACAGAGAGACCTGGGCTTTCAGTTCATTTTTACATCTTAAAGATTCAACCTGGGGCTCAGAATCTGTCAGTTGAATCTACTTTTCCTGTCCCGAAAACGTGTCAACAATTGTGTTGGGGAATGTGACAAAAGGTGACATTCCTGCATCCTGCACAGTGGGGTTGGGAGGTTGTTTGAAAGGAGATTCAGAAAGTGTCAATTAGATTGTGTCTCTTTGCAGAAGTTGAGTATTTCACAGGAATTGAGATAAAGGAAAGTTTTACCAATGTCTGCGTAACTTTCAAAGTCTCCAGACGCATGAAGGGGGCAGAGATTTTGTAATATTCAGAGCAGGAGATGGGGGACAATCACAGAATTGAAGATGTGAGGCCATCTCTTGTTTCTGAATGTCAATCTGTAGCTTTTAAACTTTAGTCCTGGGCTAATCATTCCAAGTTTGCAATCCCACACTTTGCTGTTGTTAATTTTGAGTTGTAAATTTTCTGAAATTGATTCTGTAATAAAAATCCCTGCAGGATGCAATGATTCCCATTCTGTCTGCTGCTGCAAAGCCCCAGTTTGTGTCTCAGTTTCACTCTTTATCAACCACTTAAGATCCAAGAGCCAGAGAGTTCCAACACTGCAGAATGAGGCCATTCAGCCCAACAAGCCTGCCCCGACAATAATCCCACCCAGGCCCGAATCCCCCTGACACTAAGGGGCAATTTAGCAAACGTGCAAACTCCACACAGACAGTCACTCGAGGCGGGGAATCGAACCCAGATCCCTGGCGCTGTGAGTCAGCAGTGCTAACCACTGTGCCACCGTGTCGCCCGGTGATGAGACAGAACGTTTGCCAAAGTGCACAGAAATAGGCAGCATTGTCAGCATTTTAGCTGGAAGCTTCAAATGACAAAGGGATCTTAATAGTAGAGTCACAGAATCCCTGCAGTGCAGAAGGAGGCCATTCAGCCCATCGAGTCTGTACTGACTCTCTGACACAGTATCTTACCAAGGCCCTTGACCCAGCCCTATCCCCGTAACCCCACACATTTACCTTAATCCACCGAACCAACACAGCTTTGGACAGGAATCGGCAATTTACTGTGTCCCATCCACAAATTTGGAAAATACTGGGATGGATTGAGAAATGGTTTCCGGGCAGAAAACAGAGCTCAGATACAAATGGGCCCTTTGGCCCAACTTTTCCCTGCCACCCAGTTTTTACCATTAAGCTCGTATCAAATGCCTTGCTTTTGGCCCAAATCCCTCCATACCAATCTTACCAGAATAACTGTCTAAATGCTTTTTAAAATATAAAATTGTGTCCGCTTCTACTACGACCTCTGGCAGCTTGTTCCAATTCCTCACCACCCTATGTGTGAAAAGAATTGCCCTCTGGACCCTCTCCCCTCTCACCTTAAACCTATGTCTTCTAGTTTTAGACTCCCCTCCCTTTTGGAAAAGATGTTGACGAGCTTATCAAAGAACAAAGAGAATTACAGCACAGGAACAGGCCCTTCGGCCCTCCAAGCCTGCACCAACCATGCTGCCCGACTGAACTAAAACCCCCTACCCTTCCGGGGACCATATCCCTCTATTCCCATCCTATTCATGTATTTGTCCAGACGTTCCGTAAAACTCACTATCGTATCTGCTTCCACTACCTCCCCCGGCAGCGAGTTCCAGGCACCCACCACCCTCTGTGTAAAAAAACTTGCCTTGTACATCTCCTTTAAACCTTGCCCCTCACACCTTAAACCTATGCCCCCTAGATTTTGAATCTTCCACCCTGGTAAAAAGCTTCTGACTATCCACTCTGTCCATGCCCCTCATAATCTTGTAGAATTCTATCAGGTCGCCCCTCAACCTCCGTCGTTCCAGTGAGAACAAACCAAGTTTCTCCAATCTCTCCTCAGAGCTAATGCCCTCCATCCTAGGAAACATCCTGGTAAATCTTTTCTGAACCCTCTCCAAAGCCTCCACATCTTTCTGGTAGTGTGTCGATCAGAATTGAACACTATATTCCAAGTGCGGCCTAACTAAGGTTCGATAAAGCTGCTGTATCCATGCCCTCATTATTTTAGAGACCTCTATAAGAACACCACTAAGCCAACTCAAGGGAAAAAAGTCCCAGAGTATCCAGCCTCTCATTATAACTCAAACCATCAGGACCCCATAGCATCCCAGTCATTCTTTTCTGCACACTTTCGAACTTAATAATCTCCTTTCTATAAGGGTGACCAGAACAATACACAGCATTCCAAGTGTGGTCTTACCAATGTCTTGTACAACTCCAACAAGACGTCCCAACTCCTGTGTTCAATGTTTTGACCAATGAAACCAAGCATGTGGAATGCCTTCTTCACCACTCTATCCACCTGTGACTCCACTTTCAAGGAGCTATCAATCTGTACCCCGAGATCCCTTTGTTCTGTAACTCTCACCAACACCCTACCATTAACTGAGTAAGTCCTGTGTTTGTTCAATCTACCAAAATGCATCACCTTGCATTTATCTAAATTAAACTCCATCTGCCATTCAACAGCCCACTGGCCCAATTGATCAAGATCCCATTGCAACCCTAGATAACCTTCTTCACTGTCCACTATGCCACAAATCTTGGTGTCAACTGCAAACTTCCAAACCATGCCTCCTAAATTCTCATCCAAATCATTAATATAAATGACAAATAACAGTGGACCCAGCACCGATCCCTGAGGCACCCCGCTGGTCACAGGCCTCCAGTTTGACCAAAAAAACAACCCTCTACACCACCCTCTGTCTTCTGTCATCAAGCCTATTTTATATCCATTTGGCAACCTCACCCTGGATCCCGTGAGATTTAACCAAATCCTGTCTGCTTTTGTTTTTAAATGTTTACATTTTTAAACACTGAAACGTCTTGCCCTTGTTGGGAATATCACTGCGGTTTGAGAAAAGCAAGCACTGATCCCACACTCAACACTCCCCAACACAGGACTGAGCAGAGAGTGTGAAATGTGACTGGTGTGAGTGTGGATTGTCTTTTAAAAGTGGGTAAGAAACACTCCTCCATTTTCAAATCTTTACCTTGCTTATGTAGCGTCTTGGACTCCCCTGACACTCACTATCCATCTGAATTAATCTCTATTCCTCACTGTCTAACTGTTACTCTCTGCATTGCTCCCTCTCCCTATCTCTCTGTTACTCTGCATCGCTCCATCTCTCTCTCTTCCTCTCCCTCTCTCTATCCCTCTCATCCACCATGTTGTTTATCGTTCAGGGGTCTAATCACGGAGAATTCAAACACTCTTTCTGTTTCTGTCTTGGCAGAATTAGCAACATGAGTGGATATTTCAAGACTGGATTCACACAATACAGACAGAACGCTGGTGAGCTCAGTACACGTGGTACCTGAATGTTACAATAAGATAGAATCTGTATTCAGACAACTGTCACCCCACAGGGTCCAAACTTCACCGTGTTAATTTGATTTGATTTGATTGATTTGTATTGGGATGCAGTGAGAAGTATTGTTTCTTGTGCGCTATACAGACAAAACATTCCGTACATAGAGTGCACAGGGGAGAAGGAGAGGAAAGGGTGCAGAATATAGTGTTGCAGTTACCGATAGACTGTAGAAAAAGATCAGCTCACACACACACACTCTCTCTTACACACTCTTAGACACACACATAATCTCACACACACACACGCTCTCTCTCTCACACACACACTCTCTCACACTCTCAGACACACACATACTATCTCACACACACACACACTCTCTCACACACACACACGCTCTCTCTCTCACACACACTCTCTCACACACACACGCTCTCTCTCTCTCACACACACACACTCTCTCTCTCTCACACACACACTCTCTCACACTCTCAGACACACACACACTCTCTCTCACACACACACACACTGTCTCTCAGACGCACTCTGTCTCCATCACACAGTGTCTCTCTTTCTCACACTCTCCGTCTCACACACACACACACAAACTCATATTCTCTCTCACACACATACATTCTCTCTCACACACACAATGTAGAGGGAGATTTACGCTGTATCTCACCCGATGCTGTACCTGTCCTGGGTGTGTTTGATGTGTAGGCAGCTTTTCCGTGTATCTATCCCCATGCTGTATCTGTCATTGGAATATTTGATAGTCATGATGTGGAGATTTGATAGTTATTTGATAGTGACAGTGTAGAGGGAGTTTTATCTGTATCTAACCCCGTGCTGTAACTGTCCTGTATGTGTTTCATAGGGACAGTGTAGAGGGAGCTTTACTCTCTATCTAACCCCGTGCTGTATCTGTCCTGGGACTGTTTGATGAGGACAGTGTAGAGGAAGCTTTACTCTGTATCTAACCCCGTGCTGTACCTGTCCTGGGAGTGTTTGATGGGGGGACAGTGTAGAGGGAGCTTTACTCTGTATCTAACCCCGTGCTGTGCCTGTCCTGGGAGTGTTTGATGGGGACAGTGACGAGGGAGCTTTACTCTGTACCTAACCCCGTGCTGTACCTGTCCTGGGTGTGTTTGATGGGAACAGTGTCGAGGGAGCTTTACTCTATATATAACCACTTGCTTTATCTGTCCTGGGAGTGTTTGATGGGGACAGTGTCGAGGGAGCTTTACTCTGTATCTAACCCCGTGCTGTACCTGTCCTTGGTTTGTCTGATAGGGATATTGTAGAGGGAGCTTTACTCCATATCTAACCCCCTGCTGTACCTGTTCTTGGAGTGTTTGATGGGGATAGTGCAGAGGGAGCTTTACTCTGTATCTAACCCATGCTGTCCCTGTCCTGGGAGTGTTTGATGGGGACAGTATCGAGGGAGCTTTACTCTGTATCTAACCCATGCTGTCCCTGTCCTGGGAATGTTTGATGGGGACAGTATCGAGGGAGCTTTACTCTGTATCTAAACCCGTGCTGTACCTGTCCTGGGCGAGTTTGTTGGGGACAGTGCAGAGGGAGCTTTACTCTGTATCTAACCCCGTGCTGTATCTGTCCTTGGTTTGTTTGATGGGGACAGTGTGGAGGGAGCTTTACTCTATATCTAACCCCTTGCTGTATCTGTTCTGGGACTGTTTGATGGGGACAGTGTACAGTGAGCTTTACGCTGTATCTAAACCCGTGCTGTATCTGTCCTGGGTGTGTTGGATGGGGACAGTGTAGAGGGAGCTTTACTCTGTATCTAACCCCGTGTTGTATCTGTCCTGGGAGTGTTGGATGGGAACAGTGGAGAGAGAGCTTTACTCTGTTTCTCACCCCGTGCTGTCCCTGTACCTTTCCTGTGAGTGTTTGATGGGAACAGTGTCGAGGGAGCTTTAGTTTACATCTAATCCCGTGATTCAGTTACTGATAGACTGCAGAGGAAGATCAGGTCACACACACGCTCTCCTTACACACTCTCAGACACACACACATACACACATGCTCTCTCTGTCTCTCACACACACATGCACTATCTCTTACGCACTCTCTCACTCACACACATGCTCTTTCTCTCTGTCACACACACTCTTTCTCTCTCTCTCACACACTTTCTCTCTCACACACTTTCTCTCTCACACACATTCTCTCACACACACTTTCACGCTCACACATTCTCTCTCACTGACACACTCACACACATGCACTCAGTCTCTCACACACACAGAAACACTCACTCTCTCACACACATACACTCTCTCTCTCTCACACATACACTCTCTTTCAAACATATACTCTCTCTCTCACACACACACTCTCACACACACAATCACTCCCTCACACACTCTCTCACACACACACTCCCTCTCTCACACATACACTCTCTCTCAAACATATACTCTCTCTCACACACACACTCTCTCTCCCGCACACACTCTCTCTCTCACACATACACTCTCTCTCACGCACACGCTCTCTCGCACACACTCTCTCTCTCGCGCACACTCTCACACACACAGTCTCTCTCACACGCACACTCTCTCTCACACACACACTCTCTCTCACACACACACTCTCTCTCACACACACGCTCTCTCTCACACACACACACTCTCGCATACACTCTCTCTCTCACACACACTCTCTCTCTCACACACACACTCTCTCGCACACACTCTCTCTCTCACACACACACTCTCTCACACACACTCTCTCTCTCTCACACACACACTCTCTCTCACACACACACACACTCTCTCTCTCACACACACACACACACAATGATGGGGCAAAATGTAGAGGAAGATTTGAGCTGTATCTAACCCTGTGCTGTACCTGTCCTGGGTCTGTTTGATGTGCACAATGTGGAGGCAGCTTTTCCTTTAATCTCGCACCATGCTGTATCTGTCATTGGATTATTTGATGAGGACAGTGTATAGGGAGCTTCAGTCTGTATCTCACCCCGTGCTGTACCTGTCCTGGGAGTGTTTGATGGGGACAGTGTCGAGGGAGCTTTACGTTGCATCTAATCCCGTGTTTCAGTCACTGATAGACTGGAGAGGAAGATCAGGTCACACACACACTCTCCTTACACACTCTCAGACACACACACACACACACACACATGCTCTCTCTGTCTCTCACACACACATGCACTATCTCTTACGCACTCTCTCACTCACACACATGCTCTTTCTCTCTCTCACACACACTTTCTCTCTCTCTCACACATTCTCTCTCTCACACATTCTCTCTCTCACACATTCTCTCACACACACTTTCACGCTCACACACTCTCACCCATGCATTCTCTCTCACTGTCACACTCTCACACACATGCACTCAGTCTCTCTCACACACAGATATACTCACTCTCTCACACACATACACGCACTCTCTCACACACATTCTCTCCCTCTCACACATACACTCTCTCTCAAACATATACTCTCTCTCTCACACACACACTCTCACACACACAATCACTCTCTCACTCTCTCTCTCCCTCTCACACACAACTCCCTCTCTCTCACACACACTCTCTCTCACGCACTCACTCTCTCTCCCGCACACACTCTCTCTCTCTCACACACACACACTCTCTCTCACGCACATGCTCTCTCGCACACACTCTCTCTCTCGCACACACTCTCTCTCTCGCACACACTCTCTCTCGCACACACTCTCCCTCACACGCACACTCTCTCTCACACGCACACTCTCTCTCACACGCACACTCTCTCTCACACGCACACTCTCTCTCACATGCACACTCTCTCTCACACGCACACTCTCTCTCACACACACACTCTCTCTCGCACACACTCTCTCACACACACTCTCTCACACACACTCTCTCTCTCACACACACACTCTTTCTCACACACACCCTCTCACTCGCACACACTCTCTCGCACACACTCTCTCTCTCTCACACACACACTCTCTCTCGCACACACTCTCTCACACACACTCTCTCACACACACTCTCTCTCTCACACACACACTCGTTCTCGCACACACACTCTCTCTCACACACACACACTCTCTCTCACACACACACTCTCTCTCTCACACACACACTCTCTCTCACACACACACACTCTCTCTCTCACACACACACACACACAATGATGGGCAAAATGTAGAGGAAGATTTGAGCTGTATCTAACCCCGTGCTGTACCTGTCCTGGGTGTGTTTGATGTGCACAATGTGGGGGCAGCTTTTCCTTTAATCTCGCACCATGCTGTATCTGTCATTGGATTATTTGATGGGGACAGTGTATAGGGAGCTTCAGTCTGTATCTAAACCCGTGCTGTACCTGTCCTGGGAGTGTTTGATGGGGACAGTGTCAAGGGAGCTTTACTCTGTATCTAACCCCGTGCTATACCTGTCCTGGGAGTGTTTGATGGGGACAATGTATAGGGAGCTTCACTCTGTATCTCACCCCATGCTGTACCTGTCCGGGAAGTGTTTGATGGGGACAGTGTCGAGGGAGCTTCACTTTGTATCTAACCCTGAGCTGTATATGTCCTGGGAGTGTTTGATGGGGACAGTGTAGAGGGAGCTTTACTCTGTATCTAAACCCGTGCTGCACCTGTCCTGGGTGTGTTTGATGGGGACAGTGTAGAGGGAGCTTTACTCTGTATCTAACCCCGTGCTGTACCTGTCCTGGGAGTGTTTGATGGGGACAGTGTAGAGGGAGATTTACTCTGTATCTCACCCCGTGCTGTATCTGTTCCGGGAGTGTTTGATGGGGACAGTGTCGAGGGAGCTTTACTCTATATCTAACCACTTGCTGTATCTGTCCTGCGAGTGTTTGATGGGGACAGTGTAGAGGGAGCTTTACTCTGTATTTAACCCCGTGCTGTATCTGTCCTTGGTTTGTTTGATGGGGACAATGGAGAGGGAGCTTTACTCTGTATCTAACCCCGTGCTGTATCTGTTCTGGGACTGTTTTGATGGGGACAGTGTACAGTGAGCTTTAATCTGTATCTAACCCCGTGCTGTACCTGTCCTGGGAGTGTTTGATGGGGACAGTGTAGAGGGAGCTTTACTCTGGATCTAACCCCGTGCTGTATCTGTTCTGGGACAATGTAGAGGGAGCTTTGCTCTGTATCTAACCCCGTGCTGTATCTGTTCTGGGACTGTTTTGATGGGGACAGTGTACAGTGAGCTTTAATCTGTATCTCACCCTGTGCTGTACCTGTCCTGGGAGTGTTTGATGGGGACAGTGTAGAGGGAGCTTTACTCTGTATCTAACCCCGTGCTGTATCTGTTCTGGGACTGTTTGATAGGGACAGTGGAGAGGGAGGTTTGCTCTGTATCGAACCCCGTGCTGTATCTGTCCTTGGTTTGTTTGATGGGGACAGTGTACAGTGAGCTTTAATCTGTATCTAACCCCGTGCTGTACCTGTCCTGGGAGTGTTTGATGGGGACAGTGTAGAGGGAGCTTTACTCTGGATCTAACCCCGTGCTGTATCTGTTCTGGGACAATGTAGAGGGAGCTTTGCTCTGTATCTAACCCCGTGCTGTATCTGTTCTGGGACTGTTTTGATGGGGACAGTGTACAGTGAGCTTTAATCTGTATCTCACCCTGTGCTGTACCTGTCCTGGGAGTGTTTGATGGGGACAGTGTAGAGGGAGCTTTACTCTGTATCTAACCCCGTGCTGTATCTGTTCTGGGACTGTTTGATAGGGACAGTGGAGAGGGAGGTTTGCTCTGTATCGAACCCCGTGCTGTATCTGTCCTTGGTTTGTTTGATGGGGACAGTGTCGAGGGAGCTTTACTCTGTATCTAACCCCGTGCTGTATCTGTCCTGGGTGTGTTGGATGGGGACAGTGTAGAGGGAGCTTTACTCTGTATCGAACTCTGTGCTGTACCTGTACCTTTCCTGGGAGTGTTTGATGGGAACAGTGTCGAGGGAGCTTTACTTTGCATCTAATCCCGTGTTTCAGTTTCTGATAGACTGTAGAGGAAGATCAGGTCACACACACACTCTCCTTACACACTCTCAGACACACACACACACACACACACACACACACACATGCTCTCTCTGTCTCTCACACACACATACACTATCTCTTACGCACTCTCTCACTCACACACATGTTCTTTCTCTCTGTCACACACACACTTTCTCTCTCACGCACACTTCCTCTCTCACACACATTCTCTCACACACACTTTCACCCATGCATTCTCTCTCACTGACACACTCTCACACATGCACTCAGTCTCTCACACACACACAGATACACTCACTCTCTCGCACACACACACTCTCACACACATACACTCAGTCTCTCACACACACACAGATACACTCACTCTCTCACACACATACACTCTCTCACACATACACTCTCTCTCAACCATATACTCTCTCTCTCGCACACACACACTCTCACACACACAATCACTCTCACACACACACTCTCTCTCTCGCACACACTCTCTCTCTCACACTCTCTCTCTCTCACACACACACTCTCTTTCTCACACACACACTCTTTCTCACACACACTCTCTCACACGCACACACTCTCTCTCGCACACACTCTCTCTCTCGCACACACTCTCTCACGCACACACTTTCTCACACACTCTCTCTCTCTCGCACACACACTCTCTCTCACACACACAAACTCTCTCTCTCTCTCACACACACACACACACAATGATGGGCAAAATGTAGAGGAAGATTTGAGCTGTATCTAACCACTTGCTGTACCTGTGCTGGGAGTGTTTGATGGGGACAGTGTAGACGGAGATTTATTCTGTATCTCACCCCGTGCTGTATCTGTTAGAACATTAGAACATAAGAAATAGGAGCAGGAGTAGGCCATCTAGCCCCTCGAGCCTGCCCCGCCATTCAATAAGATCATGGCTGATCTGACGTGGATCAGTACCACTTACCCGCCTGATCCCCATAACCCTTAATTCCCTTACCGATCAGGAATCCATCCATCCGCGCTTTAAACATATTCAGCGAGGTAGCCTCCACCACCTCAGTGGGCAGAGAATTCCAGAGATTCACCACCCTCTGGGAGAAGAAGTTCCTCCTCAACTCTGTCTTAAACCGACCCCCCTTTATTTTGAGGCTGTGTCCTCTAGTTTTAACTTCCTTACTAAGTGGAAAGAATCTCTCCGCCTCCACCCTATCCAGCCCCCGCATTATCTTATAATATCTGTTCCGGGAGTGTTTGATGGGGACAGTGTAGAGGGAGATTTACACTGTATCTAACCCCATGCTGTACCTGTCCTGGGAGTGTTTCATGGGGACAGTGAAGAGGGAGCTTTACTCTGTATCTAACCCCGTGCTGTACCTGTCCTTGGTTTGTCTGATGGGGATATTGTAGAGGGAGCTTTACTCCATATCTAACCCCCTGCTGTATCTGTTCTTGGAGTGTTTGATGGGGATAGTGCAGAGGGAGCTTTACTTTGTATCTAACCCCGTGCTGTACCTGTCCTGGGAGTCTTTGATGGGGACAGTGTCGAGGGAGCTTTACTCTATATCTAACCCCGTGCTGTACCTGTCCTTGGTTTGTCTGATGGGGATATTGTAGAGGGAGCTTTACTCCATATCTAACCCCCTGCTGTATCTGTTCTTGGAGTGTTTGATGGGGATAGTGCAGAGGGAGCTTTACTCTGTATCTAACCCATGCTGTCCCTGTCCTGGGAGTGTTTGATGGGAACAGTGTAGAGAGAGCTTTACTCTGTATCTAAACCCGTGCTGTACCTGTCCTGGGAGTGTTTGACGGGGACAGTGTCGAGCGAGCTTCACTCTGTATCTAAACCCGTGCTGTCCCTGTCCTGGGAGTGTTTGATGAGGACAGTGTAGAGGGAGCTTTACTCTGTATCTAACCCTGTGCTGTACCTGTCCTGGGAGTGTTTGATGGGGACAGTGTAGAGGGAGCTTTACTCTGTATCTAACCCCGTGTTGTACCTGTCCTGGGAGTGTTTGATGGGGACAGTCTCGAGGGAGCTTTACTCTGTATCTAACCCCGTGCTGTACCTGTCCTGGGAGTGTTTGATGGGGGACAGTGTAGAGGGAGCTTTACTCTGTATCTAACCCCGTGCTGTACCTGTCCTGGGAGTGTTTGATGGGGACAGTGTAGAGGGAGCTTTACTCTGTATCTAACCCTGTGCTGTACCTGTCCTGGGAGTGTTTGATGGGGGACAGTGTAGAGGGAGCTTTACTCTGTATCTTACCCCGTGCTGTACCTGTCCTGGGAGTGTTTGATGGGGGACAGTGTAGAGGGAGCTTTACTCTGTATCTAACCCCGTGCTGTACCTGAGCTGGGAGTGTTTGATGGGGGACAGTGTAGAGGGAACTTTACTCTGTATCTAACCCCGTGCTGTACCTGTCCTGGGAGTGTTTGATGGGGACAGTGTAGAGGGAGCTTTATTCTGTATCTAACCCCGTGCTGTACCTGTCCTGGGAGTGTTTGATGGGGGACAGTGTAGAGGGAGCTTTACTCTGTATCTAACCCCGTGCTGTACCTGTCCTGGGAGTGTTTGATGGGGGACAGTGTAGAGGGAGCTTTACTCTGTATCTAACCCCGTGCTGTACCTGTCCTGGGAGTGTTTGATGGGGACAGTGTAGAGGGAGCTTTATTCTGTATCTAACCCTGTGCTGTACCTGTCCTGGGAGTGTTTGATGGGGACAGTCTCGAGGGAGCTTTACTCTGTATCTAAACCCGTGCTGTACCTGTCCTGGGCGAGTTTGTTGGGGACAGTGCAGAGGGAGCTTTACTCTGTATCTAACCCCGTGCTGTATCTGTCCTTGGTTTGTTTGATGGGGACAGTGTCGAGGGAGCTTTACTCTATATCTAACCCCGTGCTGTATCTGTTCTGGGACGGTTTGATGGGGACAGTGTACAGTGAGCTTTAATCTGTATCTAACCCCGTGCTGTAACTGTCCTGGGAGTGTTTGATGGGGACAGTGTAGTGGGAGCTTTACGCTGTATCTAACCCCGTGCTGTATCTGTCCTGGGTGTGTTGGATGGGGACAGTGGAGAGAGAGCTTTACTCTGTATCGAACTCTGTGCTGTACCTGTACCTTTCCTGGGTGTGTTTGATGGGAACAGTGTCAAGGGAGCTTTACTTTGCATCTAATCCCGTGATTCTGTTACTGATAGACTGCCGAGGAAGATCAGGTCACACACACGCTCTCCTTACACACTCTCAGACACACACACACACACACACACATGCTCTCTCTGTCTCTCACACACACATACACTATCTCTTACGCACTCTCTCACTCACACACATGCTCTTTCTCTCTGTCACACACACTTTTTCTCTCTCACACACTTTCTCTCTCACACACACTTTCTCTCTCACACACACTTTCACGCTCACACACTCTCACCCATGCATTCTCTCTCACTGACACACTCTCACACACATGCACTCAGTCTCTCACACACACACACAGATACACTCTCTCTCACACACACATACACTCACTCTCTCACACACATACACTCTCTCTCACACACATACACTCTCTCTCACGCACACACTCTCTCTCACGCACTCTCTCTCTCTCTCACACACACACTCTCTCTCTCACGCACACACTCTCTCTCACGCACACACTCTCTCTCTCGCACACGTTCTCTCTCTCGCACACGCTCTCTCTCTCGCACACGCTCTCTCTCTCGCACACGCTCTCTCTCTCTCACGCACACTCTCTCTCTCGCACACGCTCTCTCTCTCTCGCACACACTCTCTCTCTCGCACACGCTCTCTCCCTCTCACACACACACTCTCTCACACACACACTCTCTCTCACACACACACTCTCTCTCGCACACACTCTCTCTCACTCACACGCTCTCTCTCTCGCACACTCTCTCTCTCTCACACACACACACTCTCTCTCACACATACACTCTCTCAAACATACACTCTCTCACACGCACACACTCTCTCTCACGCACACACTCTCTCTCACGCACACACTCTCTCACACACACGCTCTCTCACACACACTCTCTCTCGCACACACTCTCTCTCGCACACACACTCCCTCTCGCACACACTCTCTCTCTCGCGCACACTCTCTCTCTCGCGCACACTCTCTCTCTCGCGCACACTCTCTCTCTCGCACACACTCTCTCTCTCGCACACACTCTCTCTCTCGCACACACTCTCTCTCTCGCACACACTCTCTCTCTCGCACACACTCTCTCTCTCGCACACACTCTCTCTCTCGCACACACTCTCTCTCTCGCACACACTCTCTCTCTCGCACACACTCTCTCTCTCGCACACACTCTCTCTCTCGCACACACTCTCTCTCTCGCACACACTCTCTCTCTCGCACACACTCTCTCTCTCGCACACACTCTCTCTCTCGCACACACTCCCTCTCTCGCACACACTCTCTCTCTCGCACACACTCCCTCTCTCGCACACACTCTCTCTCTCGCACACACTCTCTCTCTCGCACACACTCTCTCTCTCGCACACACTCTCTCTCTCGCACACACTCTCTCTCTCGCACACACTCTCTCTCTCGCACACACTCTCTCTCTCGCACACACTCTTTCTTGCACACACTCTCTCTGGCACACACTCTCTTGCACACTCTCTCTCTCGCACACTCTCTCTCTCATACTCTCTCTCACACACACACACTTTCTCACACACTCTCTCGCACACTATCTCTCTCACACACACACACTCTCTCTCTCTCACACACACATTCTCTTATACACACACACACACACACACACACACAGTGATGGGGCAAAATGTAGAGGAAGATTTGAGCTGTATCGAACCCCGTGCTGTACCTGTCCTGGGTGTGTTTGATGTGCACAATGTGGAGGCAGCTTTTCCTTTAATCTAGCACCATGCTGTATCTGTCATTGGTTTATTTGATAGTGACAGTGTATAGGGAGCTTCACTCTGTATCTAACCCCGTGCTGTACCTGTCCTGGGTGTGTTTGATGGGGACAGTGTCGAGGGAGCTTCACTCTGTATCAAAACCCGTGCTGTACCTGTCCTGGGTGTGTTTGATGGGGACAGTGTCGAGGGAGCTTTACTCTGTATCTAACCCCGTGCTGTACCTGTCCTCGGAGTGTTTGATGGGGACAGTGTAGAGGGAGCTTCACTCTGTATCTAACCCCGTGCTGTACCTGTCCTGGGTGTGTTTGATGGGGACAGGGTCGAGGGAGCTTCACTCTGTATCAAAACCCGTGCTGTACCTGTCCTGGGAGTGTTTGATGGGGGACAGTATCGAGGAAGCTTTACTCTGTATCTAACCCCGTGCTGTACCTGTCCTCGGAGTGTTTGATGGGGATAGTGCAGAGGGAGCTTTACTTTGTATCTAACCCATGCTGTGCCTGTCCTGGGAGTGTTTGATGGGGACAGTATCGAGGGAACTTTACTCTGTATCTAACCCCGTGCTGTACCTGTCCTGGGAGTCTTTGATGGGGACAGTGTCGAGGGAGCTTCACTCTATATCTAACCCCGTGCTGTACCTGTCCTTGGTTTGTCTGATGGGGATATTGTAGAGGGAGCTTTACTCCATATCTAACCCCCTGCTGTATCTGTTCTTGGAGTGTTTGATGGCGATAGTGCAGAGGGAGCTTTACTCTGTATCTAACCCATGCTGTCCCTGTCCTGGGAGTGTTTGATGGGAACAGTGTAGAGAGAGCTTTACTCTGTATCTAAACCCGTGCTGTCCCTGTCCTGGGAGTGTTTGATGAGGACAGTGTAGAGGGAGCTTTACTCTGTATCTAAACCCGTGCTGTCCCTGTCCTGGGAGTGTTTGATGAGGACAGTGTAGAGGGAGCTTTACTCTGTATCTAACCCTGTGCTGTACCTGTCCTGGGAGTGTTTGATGGGGACAGTGTAGAGGGAGCTTTACTCTGTATCTAACCCCGTGTTGTACCTGTCCTGGGAGTGTTTGATGGGGACAGTCTCGAGGGAGCTTTACTCTGTATCTAACCCCGTGCTGTACCTGTCCTGGGAGTGTTTGATGGGGGACAGTGTAGAGGGAGCTTTACTCTGTATCTAACCCCGTGCTGTACCTGTCCTGGGAGTGTTTGATGGGGACAGTGTAGAGGGAGCTTTACTCTGTATCTAACCCTGTGCTGTACCTGTCCTGGGACTGTTTGATGGGGGACAGTGTTAGGGAGCTTTACTCTGTATCTAACCCCGTGCTGTACCTGTCCTGGGAGTGTTTGATGGGGACAGTGTAGAGGGAGCTTTACTCTGTATCTAACCCCGTGCTGTACCTGTCCTGGGAGTGCTTGATGGGGGACAGTGTAGAGGGAGCTTTACTCTGTATCTAACCCCGTGCTGTACCTGTCCTGGGAGTGTTTGATGGGGACAGTGTAGAGGGAGCTTTACTCTGTATCTAACCCTGTGCTGTACCTGTCCTGGGAGTGTTTGATGGGGGACAGTGTAGAGGGAGCTTTACTCTGTATCTAACCCCGTGCTGTACCTGTCCTGGGAGTGTTTGATGGGGGACAGTGTAGAGGGAGCTTTACTCTGTATCTAACCCCGTGCTGTACCTGTCCTGGGAGTGTTTGATGGGGACAGTGTAGAGGGAGCTTTATTCTGTATCTAACCCTGTGCTGTACCTGTCCTGGGAGTGTTTGATGGGGACAGTCTCGAGGGAGCTTTACTCTGTATCTAAACCCGTGCTGTACCTGTCCTGGGCGAGTTTGTTGGGGACAGTGCAGAGGGAGCTTTACTCTGTATCTAACCCCGTGCTGTATCTGTCCTTGGTTTGTTTGATGGGGACAGTGTCGAGGGAGCTTTACTCTATATCTAACCCCGTGCTGTATCTGTTCTGGGACGGTTTGATGGGGACAGTGTACAGTGAGCTTTAATCTGTATCTAACCCCGTGCTGTAACTGTCCTGGGAGTGTTTGATGGGGACAGTGTAGTGGGAGCTTTACGCTGTATCTAACCCCGTGCTGTATCTGTCCTGGGTGTGTTGGATGGGGACAGTGGAGAGAGAGCTTTACTCTGTATCGAACTCTGTGCTGTACCTGTACCTTTCCTGGGTGTGTTTGATGGGAACAGTGTCAAGGGAGCTTTACTTTGCATCTAATCCCGTGATTCTGTTACTGATAGACTGCCGAGGAAGATCAGGTCACACACACGCTCTCCTTACACACTCTCAGACACACACACACACACACACACACACACATGCTCTCTCTGTCTCTCACACACACATACACTATCTCTTACGCACTCTCTCACTCACACACATGCTCTTTCTCTCTGTCACACACACTTTCTCTCTCTCACACACTTTCTCTCTCACACACACTTTCTCTCTCACACATTCTCTCACACACACTTTCACGCTCACACACTCTCACCCATGCATTCTCTCTCACTGACACACTCTCACACACATGCACTCAGTCTCTCACACACACACACAGATACACTCTCTCTCACACACACATACACTCACTCTCTCACACACATACACTCTCTCTCTCACACACATACACTCTCTCTCACGCACACACTCTCTCTCACGCACTCTCTCTCTCTCTCACACACACACTCTCTCTCTCACGCACACACTCTCTCTCACACACACACACTCTCTCTCTCACGCACACACTCTCACTCACACACACACACTCTCTCTCTCTCACACTCTCTCTCACGCACACACTCTCTCTCACACACACACACTCTCTCTCTCACACACATACACTCTCTCTCACGCACACACTCTCTCTCACGCACTCTCTCTCTCTCTCACACACACACTCTCTCTCTCACGCACACACTCTCTCTCACACACACACACTCTCTCACGCACACACTCTCTCTCTCACGCACACACTCTCTCTCACACACACACACTCTCTCTCTCACTCTCTCTCACACACACGGGAGCTTTACTCTGTATCTAACCCCGTGCTGTACCTGTCCTGGGAGTGTTTGATGGGGACAGTGCAGAGGGAGCTTTACTCTGTATCGAACTCTGTGCTGTGTCTGTCCTGGGAGTGTTTGATGGGAACAGTGTTTGAATGTACAAACCTGTACAGCACAATCCCATCCTGTTTCAGTCCCAGTCTGCCTCTGTATCTGTATCTCCCTCTGAAATTAGCTTGCCCTTTTCCTGAATAAGACTGACGACACTCTCTCTCTCTCTCTCTCACACACACACACACACTCTCTCTCACACACACTCACTCTCTCTCACTCACACACACACTCACTCTCTCTCTCACACACACACTCTCTCTCACTCACACACACACTCACTCTCTCTCACTCACACACACACTCACTCTCTCTCACACACACACACACACTCACACACACTCACTCTCTTACACACACACACACTCTCACACACACTCTCTCTCACTCTCACACACACACTCTCTCTCTCACACACACACACACTCTCTCTCTCACACACACTCTCACACACACTCTCTCAGACACAGACACTCCCTCTCTCTCTCACACACGCACCCTCTCTCACACACACACACTATCTCTCTTTCACACACACGGTCTCTCTCTCTCACACACACACTCCCTCACACACACTCTCTCTCTCACACAGACACACACTCTCTCTCACACACACTCTCTCACACACACACACACTCTCTCTCTCACACACACTCACACACACACACACTCTCTCTCAGACACAGACACTCCCTCTCTCTCTCACACACACACCCTCTCTCTCACACACACACTCCCTCTCTTTCACACACACACACTATCTCTCTTTCACACACACACGATCTCTCTTTCACACACACACACTCTCTCTCACACACATACACTCTCTCTCACGCACACACTCTCTCTCTCTCACACACACACTCTCTCTCTCACGCACACACTCTCTCTCACACACACACACTCTCTCTCTCACGCAAACACTCTCTCTCACACACACACACTCTCTCTCACGCACACACTCTCTCTCACACACACACACTCTCTCTCACGCACACGGTCTCTCTCTCGCACACGCTCTCTCTCTCGCACACGCTCTCTCTCTCGCACACGCTCTCTCTCTCGCACACGCTCTCTCTCTCGCACACGCTCTCTCTCTCGCACACGCTCTCTCTCTCGCACACGCTCTCTCTCTCGCACACGCTCTCTCTCTCGCACACGCTCTCTCTCGCACACGCTCTCTCTCTCGCACACGCTCTCTCTCTCTCGCACACGCTCTCTCTCTCTCGCACAGACTCTCTCTCTCGCACACGCTCGCTCTCTCTTGCACGCACTCTCTCTCTCGCACATGCTCTCTCTCTCGCACACGCTCTCTCTCTCTCACACACACAGTCTCTCTCGCACACGCTCTCTCTCTCTCACACACTCTCTCTCTCACACACACTCTCTCTCTCTCACACACTCTCTCTCACGCCCACGCTCTCTCTCTCGCACACGCTCTCTCTCTCGTACACACTCTCTCTCTCACACACACTCTCTCTCTCACACACACACTCTCTCTCGCACTCTCTCTCTCGCACACACTCTCTCTCTCGAACACACTCTCTCTCGCACACACTCTCTCTCTCGAACACACTCTCTCTCGTACACACTCTCTCTCTCGCACACTCTCTCTCACACACACACACACTTTCTCTCTCACACACATTCTCTCACACACACTTTCACGCTCACACACTCTCACCCATGCACTCTCTCTCACTGTCACACTCTCACACACATGCACTCAGTCTCTCACACACACATACACTCACTCTCTCACACACATTCACTCTCTCTCACACACATACACTCTCTCTCAAGCATGTACTCCCTCTCACACACACACTCTCTCACACACACACTCTCTCTCACACACACACTCTCTCTCGCATACACTCTCTCTCACACACACGCTCTCTCTCTCGCACACTCTCTCTCTCTCACACGCACACACTCTCTCTCACGCACACACTCTCTCACGCACACACTCTCTTACACACACGCTCTCTCACACACACTCTCTCTCGCACACACTCTCTCTCGCACACACTCTCCCTCTCGCACACACACTCCCTCTCGCACACACTCCCTCTCGCACACACTCTCTCGCACACACTCTCTCTCTCGCACACACTCTCTCTCTCGCACACACACACTCTCTCGCACACACTCTTTCTTGCACACACTCTCTCTCGCACACATTCTCTTGCACACTCTCTCTCTCGCACACTCTCTCTCTCACACTCTCTCTCTCACACACACACACTTTCTCACACACTCTCTCGCACACTATCTCTCTCACACACACACACTCTCTCTCTCTCACACACACATTCTCTTATACTCACACACACACACACACACAGTGATGGGGCAAAATGTAGAGGAAGATTTGAGCTGTATCGAACCCCGTGCTGTACCTGTCCTGGGTGTGTTTGATGTGCACAATGTGGAGGCAGCTTTTCCTTTAATCTAGCACCATGCTGTATCTGTCATTGGTTTATTTGATAGTGACAGTGTATAGGGAGCTTCACTCTGTATCTAACCCCATGCTGTACCTGTCCTGGGTGTGTTTGATGGGGACAGTGTCGAGGGAGCTTCACTCTGTATCAAAACCCGTGCTGTACCTGTCCTGGGAGTGTTTGATGGGGGACAGTGTAGAGGGAGCTTTACTCTGTATCTAACCCCGTGCTGTACCTGTCCTGGGAGTGTTTGATGGGGACAGTGTAGAGGGAGCTTCACTCTGTATCTTAACAGGTGCTGTACCTGTCCTGGGTGTGTTTGATGGGGGACAGTGTAGAGGGAGCTTTACTCTGTATCTAACCCCGTGCTGTATCTCTCCTGGAAGTGTTTTATGGGGACAGTGTAGAGCGAGCTTTGCTCTGTATCTTACCCTGTGCTGTCCCTGTCCTGCGAGTGTTTGATGGGGGACAGTATAGAGGGACCTTTACTCTGTACTGAACCCCGTGCTGTATTTGTCCTGGGAGTGTTTAATGGGGACAGTGTCGAGGGAGCTATACTCTGTACCTAACCCTGTGCTGTACCTGTCCTGGGAGTGTTTGATGGGGACAGGACTTGGGGGACATTGGATTTTAGACAATGTTTAGGGTTTTCGACTTTTCGGAGTGAAATTCAGGAACACTTTGCCACACCAGGTGTGATATTAGTTTGGAACTACCTTCTATAATTCACAGTTGATGCTCAGTCACTTATTAATGTTCAAACCTGAAGTTGATAGATGGTATTTTACACACAGGAGAAGCAATTTAAAATCAATGGGCCAATGTTAAAATACTTGCAGGAACAGAGAGACCTGGGGTTTCAGTTCATTTTTACATCTTAAAGATTCAACCTGGGGCTCAGAATCTGTCAGTTGAATCTACTTTTCCTGTCCCGAAAACGTGTCAACAATTGTGTTGGGGAATGTGACAAAAGGTGACATTCCTGCATCCTGCACAGTGGGGTTGGGAGGTTGTTTGAAAGGAGATTCAGAAAGTGTCAATTAGATTGTGTCTCTTTGCAGAAGTTGAGTATTTCACAGGAGATGCCTTGAGATAAAGGAAAGTTTTACCAATGTCTGCGTAACTTTCAAAGTCTCCAGACGCATGAAGGGGGCAGGGATTTTGTAATATTCAGAGCAGGAGATGGGGGACAATCACAGAATTGAAGATGTGAGGCCATCTCTTGTTTCTGAATGTCAATCTGTAGCTTTTAAACTTTAGTCCTCGGCTAATCATTCCAAGTTTGCAATCCCACACTTTGCTGTTGTTAATTTTGAGTTGTAAATTTTCTGAAATTGATTCTGTAATAAAAATCCCTGCAGGATGCAATGATTCCCATTCTGTCTGCTGCTGCAAAGCCCCAGTTTGTGTCTCAGTTTCACTCTTTATCAGCCATTTAAGATCCAAGAGCCATAGAATTCCTACACTGCAGAATGAGGCCATTCAGCCCAACAAGCCTGCCCCAAAAAAAATCCCACCCAGGCCCGAATCCCCCTGACACGAAGGGGCAATTTAGCAAACGTGCAAACTCCACACAGACAGTCACTCGTGGCGGGGAATCGAACCCAGATCCCTGGCGCTGTGAGTCAGCAGTGCTAACCACTGTGCCACCGTGTCGCCCGGTGATGAGACAGAACGTTTGCCAAAGTGCACAGAAATAGGCAGCATTGTCAGCATTTTAGCTGGAAGCTTCAAATGACAAAGGGATCTTAATAGTAGAGTCACAGAATCCCTGCAGTGCAGAAGGAGGCCATTCAGCCCATCGAGTCTGTACTGACTCTCTGACACAGTATCTTACCAAGGCCCTTGACCCAGCCCTATCCCCGTAACCCCACACATTTACCTTAATCCACCGAACCAACACAGCTTTGGACAGGAAACGGCAATTTACTGTGTCCCATCCACAAATTTGGAAAATACTGGGATGGATTGAGAAATGGTTTCCGGGCAGAAAACAGAGCTCAGATACAAATGGGCCCTTTGGCCCAACTTTTCCCTGCCACCCAGTTTTTACCATTAAGCTCGTATCAAATGCCTTGCGTTTGGCCCAAATCCCTCCATACCAATCTTACCAGAATAACTGTCTAAATGCTTTTTAAAATATAAAATTGTATCCGCTTCTACTACGACCTCTGGCAGCTTGTTCCAATCCCTCACCACCCTATGTGTGAAAAGAATTGCCCTCTGGACCCTCTCCCCTCTCACCTTAAACCTATGTCTTCTAGTTTTAGACTCCCCTCCCTTTTGGAAAAGATGTTGACGAGCTTATCAAAGAACAAAGAGAATTACAGCACAGGAACAGGCCCTTCGGCCCTCCAAGCCTGCACCAACCATGCTGCCCGACTGAACTAAAACCCCCTACCCTTCCGGGGACCATATCCCTCTATTCCCATCCTATTCATGTATTTGTCCAGACGCTCCATAAAACTCACTATCGTATCTGCTTCCACGACCTCCCCCGGCAGCGAGTTCCAGGCACCCACCACCCTCTGTGTAAAAAAACGTGCCTTGTACATCTCCTTTAAACCTTGCCCCTCACACCTTAAACCTATGCCCCCTAGATTTTGAATCTTCCACCCTGGTAAAAAGCTTCTGACTATCCACTCTGTCCATGCCCCTCATAATCTTGTAGAATTCTATCAGGTCACCCCTCAACCTCCGTCGTTCCAGTGAGAACAAACCAAGTTTCTCCAATCTCTCCTCAGAGCTAATGCCCTCCATCCTAGGAAACATCCTGGTAAATCTTTTCTGAACCCTCTCCAAAGCCTCCACATCTTTCTGGTAGTGTGTCGATCAGAATTGAACACTATATTCCAAGTGCGGCCTAACTAAGGTTCGATAAAGCTGCTGTATCCATGCCCTCATTATTTTAGAGACCTCTATAAGAACACCACTAAGCCAACTCAAGGGAAAAAAGTCCCAGAGTATCCAGCCTCTCATTATAACTCAAACCATCAGGACCCCATAGCATCCCAGTCATTCTTTTCTGCACACATTCGAGCTTCATAATCGCCTTTCTGTAAGGGTGACCAGAACAATACACAGCATTCCAAGTGTGGTCTTACCAATGTCTTGTACAACTTCAACAAGACGTCCCAACTCCTGTGTTCCATGTTCTGACCAATGCAACCAAGCATGTGGAATGCCTTCTTCACCACTCTATCCACCTGTGACTCCACTTTCAAGGAGCTATCAATCTGTACCCCGAGATCCCTTTGTTCTGTAACTCTCACCAACACCCTACCATTAACTGAGTAAGTCCTGTGTTGGTTCGATCCACCAAAATGTATCACCTTGCATTTATCTAAATTAAACTACACCTGCCATTCAACAGCCCACTGGCCCAATTGATCAAGATCCCATTGCAACCCTAGATAACCTTCTTCACTGTCCACTATGCCACAAATCTTGGTGTCAACTGCAAACTTACAAACCATGCCTCCTAAATTCTCATCCAAATCATTAATATAAATGACAAATAACAGTGGACCCAGCACCGATCCCTGAGGCACCCCGCTGGTCACAGGCCTCCAGTTTGACCAAAAAAACAACCCTCTACAACCACCCTCTGTCTTCTGTCATCAAGCCTATTTTATATCCATTTGGCAACCTCACCCTGGATCCCGTGAGATTTAACCAAATCCTGTCTGCTTTTGTTTTTAAATGTTTACATTTTTAAACACTGAAACGTCTTGCCCTTGTTGGGAATATCAGTGCGGTTTGAGAAAAGCAAACACTGATCCCACACTCAAAACCCCCCAACACAGGACTGAGCAGAGAGTGTGAAATGTGACTGGTGTGAGTGTGGATTGTCTTTTAAAAGTGGGTAAGAAACACTCCTCCATTTTCAAATCTTTACCTTGCTTATGTAGCGTCTTGGACTCCCCTGACACTCACTATCCATCTGAATTAATCTCTATTCCTCACTGTCTAACTGTTACTCTCTGCATTGCTCCCTCTCCCTATCTCTCTGTTACTCTCCATCGCTCCATCTCTCTCTCTCTCTTCCTCTCCCTCTCTCTATCCCTCTCATCCACCATGTTGTTTATCATTAAGGGGTCTAATCACGGAGAATTCAAACACTTTTTCTGTTTCTGTCTTGGCAGAATTGGCAACACGAGTGGATATTTCAAGACTGGATTCACACAATACAGACAGAACGCTGGTGAGCTCAGTACACGTGGTACCTGAATGTTACAATAAGATAGAATCTGTATTCAGACAACTGTCACCCCACAGGGTCCAAACTTCACCGTGTTAATTTGATTTGATTTGAATTGGGATGCAGTGAGAAGTATTGTTTCTTGTGCGCTATACAGACAAAACATTCCGTACATAGAGTGCACAGGGGAGAAGGAGAGGAAAGGGTGCAGAATATAGTGTTGCGGTTACCGATAGGGTGTAGAAAAAGATCAGCTCACACACACACTCTCTCTTACACACTCTTAGACACACACATAATCTCACGCGCACACACGCTCTCTCTCTCTCACACACACACTCTCTCACACTCTCAGACACACACACACTATCTCACACACACACTCTCTCTCTCACACACACACGCTCTCTCCCTCACACACACACGCTCTCTCTCTCTCACACACACACTCTCTCACACTCTCAGACACACACATACTATCTCACACACACACACACTCTCACACACACACGCTCTCTCTCTCTCGCACACACACTCTCTCACACTCTCAGACACACACATACTATCTCACACACACACTCTCTCTCTCACACACACGCTCTCTCTCACACACACACGCTCTCTCTCTCTCACACACACACTCTCTCACACTCTCAGACACACATACACTCTCTCTCACACACACACTCACTCTCTCAGATGCACTCTGTCTCCATCACACATTGTCTCTCTTTCTCACACTCTCCCTCTCACACACACACACAAACTCATATTCTCTCTCTCACACACACACATTCTCTCTCACACACACAATGTGGAGGGAGATTTACGCTGTATCTCACCCGATGCTGTACCTGTCCTGGGTGTGTTTGATGTGTAGGCAGCTTTTCCCTGCATCTATCCCCATGCTGTATCTGTCATTGGAATATTTGATTGTCATGATGTGGAGATTTGATAGTTATTTGATAGTGACAGTGTAGAGGGAGCTTTATCTGTATCTAACCCCCTGCTGTACCTGTCCTGGAAGTGTTTCATGGGGACAGTGACGAGGGAGCTTTACTCTGTATCTAACCCCGTGCTGTACCTGTCCTGGGTGTGTTTGATGGGAACAGTGCAGAGGGAGCTTTACTCTGTATCTAACCCCGTGCTGTACCTGTCCTGGGAGTGTTGGATGGGGACAGTGTAGAGAGAGCTTTACTCTGTATCGAACTCTGTGCTGTACCTGTACCTTTCCTGGGTGTGTTTGATGGGAACAGTGTCGAGGGAGCTTTACTTTGCATCTAATCCCGTGATTCAGTTACTGATAGACTGTAGAGGAAGATCAGGTCACACACACACTCTCCTTACACACTCTCAGACACACACACACACACACACACACACACACACACACACTCAAACACACACACATGCTCTCTCTGTCTCTCACACACACATACACTATCTCTTACGCACTCTCTCACTCACACACATGCTCTTTCTCTCTGTCACACACACTCTTTCTCTCTCTCTCACACTTTCTCTCTCACACACATTCTCTCACACACACTTTCACCCATGCATTCTCTCTCACTGACACACTCTCACACACATGCACTCAGTCTCTCACACACACATACACTCAGTCTCTCACACACACACACACACACTCTCTCTCTCTCACACACACACACTCTCTCTCTCTCACACACTCTCTCTCTCACACACACTCTCTCTCTCACACACACTCTCTCTCTCACACACACTCTCTCTCTCACACACACTCTCTCTCACACACAC
Source organism: Mustelus asterias (assembly GCF_964213995.1). Taxonomy (NCBI): domain Eukaryota; kingdom Metazoa; phylum Chordata; class Chondrichthyes; order Carcharhiniformes; family Triakidae; genus Mustelus; species Mustelus asterias. The sequence continues at coordinate 39,712 of NW_027591414.1, read as the reverse complement.
ACTCTTTCTCACACACACTCTCTCTCACGCACACACTCTCTCTCTCGCACACACTTTGTCACACACTCTCTCTCTCGCACACACACTCTCTCACACACACACTCTCTCTCTCACACACACATTCTCTCACACACACACACACATCCAACGATGGGCAAAATGTCGAGGAAGATTTGAGCTGTATATAACCCCGTGCTGTACCTGTCCTGGGGCTGTTTGATGTGCACAATGTGGAGGCAGCTTTTCCTTTAATCTAGCACCATGCTGTATCTGTCATTGGATTATTTGATGGGGACAGTGTATAGGGAGCTTCACTCTGTATCTAAACCCGTGCTGTACCTCTCCTGGGAGTGTTTGATGGGGACAGTGTTGAGGGAGCTTCACTCTGTATCTAAACCCGTGCTGTTCATGTCCTGGGAGTGTTTGATGGGGATAGTGTAGAGGGAGCTTTATCAGTATCTAACCCTGTGCTGTATATGTCCTGGGAGTGTTTGATGGGGATAGTGTAGAGGGAGCTTTATCTGTATCTAACCCTGTGCTGTACATGTCCTGGGAGTGTTTGATGGGGATAGTGTAGAGGGAGCTTTATCTGTATCTAACCCTGTGCTGTATATGTCCTGGGAGTGTTTGATGAGGACAGTGAAGTGGGAGCTTTACTCTATATCTAACCACTTGCTGTATCTGTCGTGGGTGTGTTTGATGGGGACAGTGTCGAGGGAGCTTTACTCTATCTAATCCCGTGCTGTACCTGTGCTGGGCGAGTTTGATGGGGACAGTGTAGAGGGAGATTTACTCTGTATCTCACCCCGTGCTGTATCTGTTCCGGGAGTGTTTAATGGGGACAGTGTGGAGGGAGATTTACTCTGTATCTAACCCCATGTTGTACCTGTCCTGGGACTGTTTGATGGGGACAGTGTCGAGGGAGCTTTACTCTATATCTAACCACTTGCTGTATCTGTCCTGGGAGTGTTTGATGGGGATAGTGCAGAAGGAGCTTGACTTTGTATCGAACCCATGCTGTGAATGTCCTGGGAGTGTTTGATGTGGACATTATCGAGGGAGCTTTACTCTTTATCTAAACCCGTGCTGTACCTGTCCTGGGCGAGTTTGTTGGGGACAGTGCAGAGGGAGCTTTACTCTGTATCTAACCCCGTGCTGTATCTGTCCTTGGTTTGTTTGATGGGGACAGTGCAGAGGGAGCTTTACTCTGTATCTAACCCCATGCTGTACCTGTCCTGGGAGTGTTGGATGGGGACAGTGTAGAGAGAGCTTTACTCTGTATCGAACTCTGTGCTGTACCTGTACCTTTCCTGGGAGTGTTGGATGGGAACAGTGTCGAGGGAGCTTTACTTTGCATCTAATCCCGTGATTCAGTTACTGATAGACTGTCGAGGAAGATCAGGTCACACACACGCTCTCCTTACACACTCTCAGACACACACACACACACACACATGCACTATCTCTTACGCACTCTCTCACTCACACACATGCTCTTTCTCTCTGTCACACACACTTTCCCTCACACACACATTCTCTCTCACACACATTCTCTCACACACACTTTCACGCTCACACACTCTCACCCATGCATTCTCTCTCACTGACACACTCTCACACACATGCACTCAGTCTCTCTCACACACACACAGATACACTCACTCTCTCACACACATACACTCACTCTCTCACACACACAGATACACACTCTCTCACACACATACACTCACTCTCTCACACACATACACTCTCTCTCAAACATATACTCTCTCTCTCTCACACTCTCTCTCTCTCTCTCACACACACTCTCTCTCTCTCTCTCACACACACACTCTCTCTCACACACACTCTCTCTCACACACACACTCTCTCTCTCACACACACACACACACTCTTTCTCACACACACACTCTTTCTCACACACACACTCTCACACGCATGCACACTCTCTCGCACACACTCTCTCTCACACACACTCTCTCTCACACACACACACTTTCTCACACACTCTCTCTCTCTCGCACACACACACTCTCTCTCACACACACACACTCTCTCTCTCTCACACACACATTCTCTCTCTCACACACACTCTCTCTCTCTGGCACACACACTCTCTCTCACACACACACACACACACACACACACAATGATGGGCAAAATGTAGAGAAAGATTTGAGCTGTCTCTAACCCCGTGCTGTACCTGTCCTGGGTCTCTTTGATGTGCACAATGTGGAGGCAGCTTTTCCATTAATCTAGCACCATGCTGTATCTGTCATTGGATTATTTGATGAGGACAGTGTATAGGGAGCTTCACTCTGTATCTCACCCGGTGCTGTACCTGTCCTGGGAGTGTTTGATGGGGACAGTGTCGAGGGAGCTTCACTCTGTATCTAAACCCGTGCTGTACATGTCCTGGGAGTGTTTGATGGGGATAGTGTAGAGGGAGCTTTATCTGTATCTAACCCTGTGCTGTATATGTCCTGGGAGTGTTTGATGAGGACAGTGAAGTGGGAGCTTTACTCTATAGGTAGAAGAGGGGGAGGGGTAGCATTATTGGTCAGAGATTGTATCACAGTGTCAGAGAGGAGGTTTGATGAGGACTTATCTGTTGAGGTAGTATGGGCGGAGATTAGAAATAGGAGAGGAGAGGTCACCCTGTTGGGAGTCTTTTATAGACCTCCTAAAAGTTCTAGAGAGGTTGAGGAAAGGATTGCGGAGTCAATCCTGCTTAGGAGTGAAAGTAATAGGGCAATTGTTATGGGGGATTTTAACTTGACTAATATTGACTGGAATTGTTATAGCTCTAGCTCGTTAGAGGGGTCAGTTTTTGTTCAAAGCGTGCAGGAAGGTTTTTTGACTCAGTATGTAGACAGGCCAACTAGAGGTGAGGCTATATTGGATCTGGTGCTGGGAAATGAGCCAGACCAGGTGCTAGACTTGGAAGTTGGTGTGCATTTTGGTGATAGTGACCACAATTCGGTTACGTTCACCTTAGTGATGGAAAGGGATAGGCATGAACCTCGGGCCAGTGGTTTTAGCTGGGGGAAGGGTAATTATGAGGCTATTAGGAGAGAATTAGGAAACATAGGTTGGACTAGGAGATTACAGGGACTGGGAACGTCCGACATGTGGTGTTTTTTCAAGGAGCAGCTACTGCGAGTCTGTGATAGGTATGTCCCTGTCAGGCAAGGAGGAATTGGTAGGGCTAGGGAACCGTGGTGCACCAAAAAAGTTTCTTTGTTGGTTAAAAAGAAAAAGGAGGCTTATGTTCGGATGAGACGTGAGCACTCGGGTAGTGCACTAGAAAGCTTTAGATTGGCTAAGAGGGAGTTGAAGAGCGAGCTTAGAAGGGCTAAAAGGGGACATGAGAAGACTTTGGCGGATAGGGTTAAAGAGAATCCTAAGGCGTTCTATAGGTATGTCAAGAACAGAAGGTTGGTTAGGGCAAGTTTAGGGCCAGTTATAGATGGCAGAGGGAAGTTATGTGTGGAACCGGAGGAGATTGGTGAAGCATTGAACCAATATTTCTCTTCGGTGTTCACGCAAGGGGACATGAATATAGCTGAGGAGGACACTGGGTTGCAAGGGAGTAGAATAGACAGTATTACAGTTGATAAGGAGGATGTGCAGGATATTCTGGAGGGTCTGAAAATAGATAAATCCCCTGGTCCGGATGGGATTTATCCAAGGATTCTCTGGGAGGCAAGAGAAGTGATTGCAGAGCCTCTGGCTCTGATCTTCAGGTCGTCGTTGGCCTCTGGTATAGTACCAGAAGATTGGAGGTTAGCGAATGTTGTCCCATTGTTTAAGAAGGGGAACAGAGACTTCCCCGGGAATTATAGACCGGTGAGTCTCACTTCTGTTGTCGGCAAGATGTTGGAAAAAATTATAAGGGATAGGATTTATAGTTATTTGGAGAGTAATGAATTGATAGGTGATAGTCAGCATGGTTTTGTGGCAGGTAGGTCGTGCCTTACTAACCTTATTGAGTTTTTTGAGAAAGTGACCAAGGAGGTGGATGGGGGCAAGGCAGTGGACGTGGTATATATGGATTTTAGTAAGGCGTTTGATAAGGTTCACCATGGTAGGCTTCTGCAGAAAATGCAGATGTATGGGATTGGGGGTGATCTAGGAAATTGGATCAGGAATTGGCTAGCGGATAGGAAACAGAGGGTGGTGGTTGATAGTAAATATTCATCATGGAGTGCGGTTACAAGTGGTGTACCTCAGGGATCTGTTTTGGGGCCACTGCTGTTTGTAATATTTATTAATGATCTGGATGAGGGTATAGTTGGGTGGATTAGCAAATTTGCTGATGACACCAAAGTCGGTGGTGTGGTAGACAGTGAGGAAGGGTGTCGTAGTTTGCAGGAAGACTTAGACAGGTTGCAAAGTTGGGCCGAGAGGTGGCGGATGGAGTTTAATGCGGAGAAGTGTGAGGTAATTCACTTTGGTAGGAATAACAGATGTGTTGAGTATAGGGCTAACGGGAGGACTTTGAATAGTGTGGAGGAGCAGAGGGATCTAGGTGTATGTGTGCATAGATCCCTGAAAGTTGGGAATCAAGTAGATAAGGTTGTTAAGAAGGCATATGGTGTCTTGGCGTTTATTGGTAGGGGGATTGAATTTAGGAGTCGTAGCGTTATGTTGCAACTGTACACAACTCTGGTGCGGCCGCACTTGGAGTACTGTGTGCAGTTCTGGTCCCCACATTACAGGAAGGATGTGGAGGCTTTGGAGAGGGTGCAGAGGAGGTTTACCAGGATGTTGCCTGGTATGGAGGGGAGATCCTATGAGGAGAGGCTGAGGGATTTGGGATTGTTTTCGCTGGAAAGGCGGCGGCGAAGAGGGGATCTTATTGAAACATATAAGATGATTAGAGGTTTAGATAGGGTGGATAGTGATAGCCTTTTTCCTCTGATGGAGAAATCCAGCACGAGGGGGCATGGCTTTAAATTGAGGGGGGGTAGTTATAGAACCGATGTCAGGGGTAGGTTCTTTACCCAGAGGGTGGTGAGGGATTGGAATGCCCTGCCAGCATCAGTAGTAAATGCGCCTAGTTTGGGGGCGTTTAAGAGATCCGTAGATAGGTTCATGGACGAAAAGAAATTGGTTTAGGTTGGAGGGTCACAGTTTTTTTTTTATTTTTTTTATTTTTTAACTGGTCGGTGCAACATCGTGGGCCGAAGGGCCTGTTCTGCGCTGTAATGTTCTATGTTCTATGTTCTATATCTAACCACTTGCTGTATCTGTCCTGGGAGTGTTTGATGGGGACAGTGTAGCTGGAGATTTACTCTGTATCTCACCCCGTGCTGTATCTGTTCCGGGAGTGTTTGATGGGGACAGTGTAGAGGGAGATTTACACTGTATCTAACCCCATGCTGTCCCTGTCCTGTGAGTGTTTGATGCAGACAGTGTTGAGGGACCTTTACTCTGTATTGAACCCCGTGCTGTATTTGTCCTGGGTGTGTTTAATGGGGACAGTGTCGAGGGAGCTTTACTCTGTACCTAACCCTGTGCTGTACCTGTCCTGGGAGTTTTTGATGGGGACAGGACTTGAGGGACATTGGATTTTAGACAATGTTTAGGGTTTTAGACTTTTCGGAGTGAAATTCAGGAACACTTTGCCACACCAGATGTGATATTAGTTTGGAACTACCTTCTATAATTCACAGTTGATGCTCAGTCACTTATTAATGTTCAAACCCGAAGTTGATAGATGGTATTTTACACACAGGAGAAGCAATTTAAAATCAATGGGTCAATGTTAAAATAGTTGCAGGAACAGAGAGACCTGGGCTTTCAGTTCATTTTTACATCTTAAAGATTCAACCTGGGGCTCAGAATCTGTCAGTTGAATCTACTTTTCCTGTCCCGAAAACGTGTCAACAATTGTGTTGGGGAATGTGACAAAAGGTGACATTCCTGCATCCTGCACAGTGGGGTTGGGAGGTTGTTTGAAAGGAGATTCAGAAAGTGTCAATTAGATTGTGTCTCTTTGCAGAAGTTGAGTATTTCACAGGAGATGCCTTGAGATAAAGGAAAGTTTTACCAATGTCTGCGTAACTTTCAAAGTCTCCAGACGCATGAAGGGGGCAGAGATTTTGTAATATTCAGAGCAGGAGATGGGGGACAATCACAGAATTGAAGATGTGAGGCCATCTCTTGTTTCTGAATGTCAATCTGTAGCTTTTAAACTTTAGTCCGAGGCTAATCATTCCAAGTTTGCAATCCCACACTTTGCTGTTGTGAATTGTGAGTTGTAAATTTTCTGAAATTGATTCTGTAATAAAAATCCCTGCAGGATGCAATGATTCCCATTCTGTCTGCTGCTGCAAAGCCCCAGTTTGTGTCTCAGTTTCACTCTTTATCAACCATTTAAGATCCAAGAGCCATAGAATTCCTACACTGCAGAATGAGGCCATTCAGCCCAACAAGCCTGCCCCGACAATAATCCCACCCAGGCCCGAATCCCCCTGACACTAAGGGGCAATTTAGCAAACGTGCAAACTCCACACAGTCACTCGAGGCGGGGAATCGAACCCAGATCCCTGGCGCTGTGAGTCAGCAGTGCTAACCACTGTGCCACCGTGTCGCCCGGTGATGAGACAGAACGTTTGCCAAAGTGCACAGAAATAGGCAGCATTGTCAGCATTTTAGCTGGAAGCTTCAAATGACAAAGGGATCTTAATAGTAGAGTCACAGAATCCTTGCAGTGCAGAAGGAGACCATTCAGCCCATCGAGTCTGTACTGACTCTCTGACACAGTATCTTACCAAGGCCCTTGACCCAGCCCTATCCCCGTAACCCCACACATTTACCTTAATCCACCGAACCAACACAGCTTTGGACAGGAAACGGCAATTTACTGTGTCCAATCCACAAATTTGGAAAATACTGGGATGGATTGAGAAATGGTTTCAGGGCAGAAAACAGAGCTCAGATACAAATGGGCCCTTTGGCCCAACTTTTCCCTGCCACCGAGTTTTTACCATTAAGCTCGTATCAAATGCCTTGCTTTTGGCCCAAATCCCTCCATACCAATCTTACCAGAATAACTGTCTAAATGCTTTTTAAAATATAAAATTGTGTCCGCTTCTACTCCGACCTCTGGCAGCTTGTTCCAATTCCTCACCACCCTATGTGTGAAAAGAATTGCCCTCTGGACCCTCTCCCCTCTCACCTTAAACCTATGTCTTCTAGTTTTAGACTCCCCTCCCTTTTGGAAAAGATGTTGACGAGCTTATCAAAGAACAAAGAGAATTGCAGCACAGGAACAGGCCCTTCGGCCCTCCAAGCCTGCACCAACCATGCTGCCCGACTGAACTAAAACCCCCTACCCTTCCGGGGACCATATCCCTCTATTCCCATCCTATTCATGTATTTGTCCAGACGTTCCGTAAAACTCACTATCGTATCTGCTTCCACTACCTCCCCCGGCAGCGAGTTCCAGGCACCCACCACCCTCTGTGTAAAAAAACGTGCCTTGTACATCTCCTTTAAACCTTGCCCCTCACACCTTAAACCTATGCCCCCTAGATTTTGAATCTTCCACCCTGGTAAAAAGCTTCTGACTATCCAATCTGTCCATGCCCCTCATAATCTTGTAGAATTCTATCAGGTCGCCCCTCAACCTCCGTCGTTCCAGTGAGAACAAACCAAGTTTCTCCAATCTCTCCTCAGAGCTAATGCCCTCCATCCTAGGAAACATCCTGGTAAATCTTTTCTGAACCCTCTCCAAAGCCTCCACATCTTTCTGGTAGTGTGTCGATCAGAATTGAACACTATATTCCAAGTGCGGCCTAACTAAGGTTCGATAAAGCTGCTGTATCCATGCCCTCATTATTTTAGAGACCTCTATAAGAACACCACTAAGCCAACTCAAGGGAAAAAAGTCCCAGAGTATCCAGCCTCTCATTATAACTCAAACCATCAGGACCCCATAGCATCCCAGTCATTCTTTTCTGCACACTTTCTAGCTCAATAATCTCCTTTCTATAAGGGTGACCAGAACAATACACAGCATTCCAAGTGTGGTCTTACCAATGTCTTGTACAACTTCAACAAGACGTCCCAACTCCTGTATTCCATGTTCCGACCAATGAAACCAAGCATGTGGAATGCCTTCTTCACCACTCTATCCACCTGTGACTCCACTTTCAAGGAGCTATCAATCTGTACCCCGAGATCCCTTTGTTCTGTAACTCTCACCAACACCCTACCATTAACTGAGTAAGTCCTGTGTTGGTTCGATCCACCAAAATGTATCACCTTGCATTTATCTAAATTAAACTCCATCTGCCATTCAACAGCCCACTGGCCCAACTGATCAATATCTCATTGCAACCCTAGATAACCTTCTTCACTGTCCACTATGCCACTAATCTTGGTGTCATCTGCAAACTTACAAACCATGCCTCCTAAATTCTCATCCAAATCATTAATATAAATGACCAATAACAGTGGACCCAGCACCGATCCCTGAGGCACCCCGTTGGTCACAGGCCTCCAGTTTGACCAAAAAAACAACCCTCGACAACCACCCTCTGTCTTCTGTCATCAAGCCTATTTTATATCCATTTGGCTACCTCACCCTGGATCCCGTGAGATTTAACCAAATCCTGTCTGCTTTTGTTTTTAAATGTTTACATGTTTAAACACTGAAACCTCTTGCCCTTGTTGGGAATATCAGTGCGGTTTGAGAAAAGCAAACACTGATTACACACTCAAAACCCCCCAACACAGGACTGAGCAGAGAGTGTGAAATGTGACTGGTGTGAGTGTGGAATGTCTTTTAAAAGTGGGTAAGAAACACTCCTCCATTTTCAAATCTTTACCTTGCTTATGTAGCGTCTTGGACTCCCCTGACACTCACTATCCATCTGAATTAATCTCTATTCCTCACTGTCTAACTGTTACTCTCTGCATTGCTCCCTCTCCCTATCTCTCTGTTACTCTGCATCGCTCCATCTCTCTCTCTTCCTCTCCCTCTCTCTATCCCTCTCATCCACCATGTTGTTTATCGTTAAGGGGTCTAATCACGGAGAATTCAAACACTCTTTCTGTTTCTGTCTTGGCAGAATTAGCAACATTAGTGGATATTTCAAGACTGGATTCACACAATACAGACAGAACGCTGGTGAGCTCAGTACACGTGGTACCTGAATGTTACAATAAGATAGAATCTGTATTCAGACAACTGTCACCCCACAGGGTCCAAACTTCACCGTGTTAATTTGATTTGATTTGATTGATTTGTATTGGGATGCAGTGAGAAGTATTGTTTCTTGTGCGCTATACAGACAAAACATTCCGTACATAGAGTGCACAGGGGAGAAGGAGAGGAAAGGGTGCAGAATATAGTGTTGCAGTTACCGATAGGGTGTAGAGAAAGGTCAGCTCTCACACACACACTCTCTCTTACACACTCTTAGACACACACATAATCTCACACACACACACACACTCTCACACACACTCTCTCTTACACACTCTTAGACACACACATAATCTCACACACACACACACACTCTCTCACACACACACACTCTCTCTTACACAGTCTTAGACACACACATAATCTCACACACACACACACTCTCTCACACACACACACTCTCTCTTACACACTCTTAGACACACACATAATCTCACGCGCACACACGCTCTCTCTCTCTCACACACACACTCTCTCACACTCTCAGACACACACATACTATCTCACACACACACACACTCTCACACACACACGCTCTCTCTCGCACACACACTCTCTCACACTCTCAGACACACACATACTATCTCACACACACACTCTCTCTCACACACACACGCTCTCTCTCTCACACACACACTCTCTCTCTCTCACACACACACTCTCTCACACTCTCAGACACACATACACTCTCTCTCACACACACACTCACTCTCTCAGATGCACTCTGTCTCCATCACACATTGTCTCTCCTTCTCACACTCTCCCTCTCACACGCACACACAAACTCATATTCTCTCTCTCACACACACACATTCTCTCTCACACACACAATGTGGAGGGAGATTTACGCTGTATCTCACCCGATGCTGTACCTGTCCTGGGTGTGTTTGATGTGTAGGCAGCTTTTCCCTGTATCTATCCCCATGCTGTATCTGTCATTGGAATATTTGATTGTCATGATGTGGAGATTTGATAGTTATTTGATAGTGACAGTGTAGAGGGAGCTTTACTCTGTATCTAACCCCGTGCTCTACCTGTCCTGGAAGTGTTTGATGGGGACAGTGACGAGGGAGCTTTACTCTGTATCTAACCCCGTGCTGTACCTGTCCTGGGTGTGTTTGATGGGAACAGTGCAGAGGGAGCTTTACTCTGTATCTAACCCCGTGCTGTACCTGTCCTGGGAGTGTTGGATGGGGACAGTGTAGAGAGAGCTTTACTCTGTATTGAACTCTGTGCTGTACCTGTACCTTTCCTGGGAGTGTTTGATGGGAACAGTGTCGAGGGAGCTTTACTTTGCATCTAATCCCGTGATTCAGTTACTGATAGACTGTAGAGGAAGATCAGGTCACACACACATTCTCCTTACACACTCTCAGACACACACACACACACACACACACTCAAACACACACACATGCTCTCTCTGTCTCTCACACACACATACACTATCTCTTACGCACTCTCTCACTCACACACATGCTCTTTCTCTCTGTCACACACACTCTTTCTCTCTCTCTCACACACTTTCTCTCTCACACACATTCTCTCACACACACTTTCACCCATGCATTCTCTCTCACTGACACACTCTCACACACATGCACTCAGTCTCTCACACACACAGATACACTCACTCTCTCACACACATACACTCTCTCACACATACACTCTCTCTCAACCATATACTCTCTCTCTCGCACACACACACTCTCACACACACAATCACTCTCACACACACAATCACTCTCACACACACACTCTCTCTCGCACACACTCTCTCTCACACTCTCTCTCTCTCACACACACACTCTCTTTCTCACACACACACTCTCTTTCTCACACACACACTCTTTCTCACACACACTCTCTCACACGCACACACTCTCTCTCGCACACACTCTCTCACACACTCTCTCTCTCTCGCACACACACTCTCTCTCACACATACAAACTCTCTCTCTCTCACACACACACACACACACACACACACACAATGATGGGCAAAATGTAGAGGAAGATTTGAGCTGGATCTAACCCCGTGCTGTACCTGTCCTGGGTCTGTTTGATGTGCACAATGTGGAGGTAGCCTTTCCTTTAATCTAGCACCATGCTGTATCTGTCATTGGATTATTTGATGGGGACAGTGTATAGGGAGCTTCACTCTGTATCTCACCCCGTGCTGTACCTGTCCTGGGAGTGTTTGATGGGGACAGTGTCGAGGGAGCTTCAGTCTGTATCTCAACCCGTGCTGAACATGTCCTGGGAGTGTTTGATGGGGATAGTGTAGAGGGAGCTTCACTCTGCATCTAACCCTGTGCTGTACATGTCCTGGGAGTGTTTGATGAGGACAGTGAAGTGGGAGCTTTACTCTATATCTAACCACTTGCTGTACCTGTGCTGGGAGTGTTTGATGGGGACAGTGTAGACGGAGATTTATTCTGTATCTCACCCCGTGCTGTATCTGTTAGAACATAAGAACATAAGAAATAGGAGCAGGAGTAGGCCATCTAGCCCCTCGAGCCTGCCCCGCCATTCAATAAGATCATGGCTGATCTGACGTGGATCAGTACCACTTACCTGCCTGATCCCCATAACCCTTAATTCCCTTACCGATCAGGAATCCATCCATCCGCGCTTTAAACATATTCAGCGAGGTAGCCTCCACCACCTCAGTGGGCAGAGAATCCCAGAGATTCACCACCCTCTGGGAGAAGAAGTTCCTCCTCAACTCTGTCTTAAACCGACCCCCCTTTATTTTGAGGCTGTGTCCTCTAGTTTTAACTTCCTTACTAAGTGGAAAGAATCTCACCGCCTCCACCCTATCCAGCCCCCGCATTATCTTATAATATCTGTTCCGGGAGTGTTTGATGGGGACAGTGTAGAGGGAGATTTACACTGTATCTAACCCCATGCTGTAGCTGTCCTGGGAGTGTTTGATGGGGACAGTGTAGAGGGAGATTTACACTGTATCTAACCCCATGCTGTACCTGTCCTGGGAGTGTTTGATGGGGACAGTGTCAAGGGAGCTTTACTCTATATCTAACCACTTGCTGTACCTGTCCTGGGAGTGTTTCATGGGGACAGAGAAGAGGGAGCTTTACTCTGTATCTAACCCCGTGCTGTACCTGTCCTTGGTTTGTCTGATGGGGATATTGTAGAGGGAGCTTTACTCCATATCTAACCCCCTGCTGTATCTGTTCTTGGAGTGTTTGATGGGGATAGTGCAGAGGGAGCTTTACTTTGTATCTAACCCATGCTGTGCCTGTCCTGGGAGTGTTTGATGGGGACAGTATCGAGGGAACTTTACTCTGTATCTAACCCCATGCTGTACCTGTCCTGGGAGTCTTTGATGGGGACAGTGTCGAGGGAGCTTTACTCTATATCTAACCCCGTGCTGTACCTGTCCTTGGTTTGTCTGATGGGGATATTGTAGAGGGAGCTTTACTCCATATCTAAACCCCTGCTGTATCTGTTCTTGGAGTGTTTGATGGGGATAGTGCAGAGGGAGCTTTACTCTGTATCTAACCCATGCTGTCCCTGTCCTGGGAGTGTTTGATGGGAACAGTGTAGAGAGAGCTTTACTCTGTATCTAAACCCGTGCTGTCCCTGTCCTGGGAGTGTTTGATGGGGACAGTGTCGAGCGAGCTTCACTCTGTATCTAAACCCGTGCTGTCCCTGTCCTGGGAGTGTTTGATGAGGACAGTGTAGAGGGAGCTTTACTCTGTATCTAACCCTGTGCTGTACCTGTCCTGGGAGTGTTTGATGGGGACAGTGTAGAGGGAGCTTTACTCTGTATCTAACCCCGTGTTGTACCTGTCCTGGGAGTGTTTGATGGGGACAGTCTCGAGGGAGCTTTACTCTGTATCTAACCCCGTGCTGTACCTGTCCTGGGAGTGTTTGATGGGGGACAGTGTAGAGGGAGCTTTACTCTGTATCTAACCCCGTGCTGTACCTGTCCTGGGAGTGTTTGATGGGGACAGTGTAGAGGGAGCTTTACTCTGTATCTAACCCTATGCTGTACCTGTCCTGGGAGTGTTTGATGGGGGACAGTGTAGAGGGAGCTTTACTCTGTATCTAACCCCGTGCTGTACCTGTCCTGGGAGTGTTTGATGGGGGACAGTGTAGAGGGAGCTTTACTCTGTATCTAACCCCGTGCTGTACCTGTCCTGGGAGTGTTTGATGGGGACAGTGCAGAGGGAGCTTTACTCTGTATCTAACCCCGTGCTGTATCTGTCCTTGGTTTGTTTGATGGGGACAGTGTAGAGGGAGCTTTACTCTATATCTAACCCCGTGCTGTATCTGTTCTGGGACGGTTTGATGGGGACAGTGTACAGTGAGCTTTAATCTGTATCTAACCCCGTGCTGTAACTGTCCTGGGAGTGTTTGATGGGGACAGTGTAGTGGGAGCTTTACGCTGTATCTAACCCCGTGCTGTATCTGTCCTGGGTGTGTTGGATGGGGACAGTGGAGAGAGAGCTTTACTCTGTATCGAACTCTGTGCTGTACCTGTACCTTTCCTGGGTGTGTTTGATGGGAACAGTGTCAAGGGAGCTTTACTTTGCATCTAATCCCGTGATTCAGTTACTGATAGACTGGCGAGGAAGATCAGGTCACACACACGCTCTCCTTACACACTCTCAGACACACACACACACACATACACACACGCTCTCTCTGCCTCTCACACACACATACACTATCTCTTACGCACTCTCTCACTCACACACATGCTCTTTCTCTCTGTCACACACACTTTCTCTCACACACTTTCTCTCTCACACACACTTTCTCTCTCACACATTCTCTCACACACACTTTCACGCTCACACACTCTCACCCATGCATTCTCTCTCACTGACACACTCTCACACACATGCACTCAGTCTCTCACACACACACTCAGATACACTCTCTCTCACACACACACACACTCTCTCTCACACACTCTCTCTCACACACACGCTCTCTCTCTCGCACACGCTCTCTCTCTCGCACACGCTCTCTCTCTCGCACACGCTCTCTCTCTCGCACACGCTCTCTCTCTCGCACACGCTCTCTCTCTCGCACACGCTCTCTCTCTCTCGCACACTCTCTCTCTCTCACACACTCTCTCTCACGCCCACGCTCTCTCTCTCGCACACGCTCTCTCTCTCGCACACGCTCTCTCTCTCGCACACGCTCTCTCTCTCGCACACGCTCTCTCTCTCGCACACGCTCTCTCTCTCGCACACGCTCTCTCTCTCTCGCACACGCTCTCTCTCTCTCGCACACACACACTCTCTCTCACGCACACGCTCTCTCTCTCGCACACGCTCTCTCTCTCGCACACGCTCTCTCTCTCGCACACGCTCTCTCTCTCGCACACGCTCTCTCTCTCGCACACGCTCTCTCTCGCGCACACTCTCTCTCTCGCACACGCTCTCTCTCTCTCGCACACGCTCTCTCTCTCTCGCACACACTCTCTCTCTCGCACACGCTCTCTCTCTCTCACACACTCTTTCTCTCGCACACACACTCTCTCTCTCTCACACACTCTCTCTCACGCCCACGCTCTCTCTCTCGCACACGCTCTCTCTCTCGCACACGCTCTCTCTCTCGCACACGCTCTCTCTCTCGTACACACTCTCTCTCCCACACACACTCTCTCTCTCACACACACACTCTCTCTCGCACTCTCTCTCTCGTACACACTCTCTCTCACACACACACACACTTTCTCTCTCACACACATTCTCTCACACACACTTTCACGCTCACACACTCTCACCCATGCACTCTCTCTCACTGTCACACTCTCACACACATGCACTCAGTCTCTCACACACACATACACTCACTCTCTCACACACATTCACTCTCTCTCACACACATACACTCTCTCTCAAGCATATACTCCCTCTCACACACACACTCTCTCACACACACACTCTCTCTCACACACACACTCTCTCTCACACACACACTCTCTCTCGCACACACTCTCTCTCACACACACGCTCTCTCTCGCACACACTCTCTCTCACACACACGCTCTCTCTCTCGCACACTCTCTCTCTCTCACACACACACACTATCTCTCACATACACTCTCTCAAACATACACTCTCTCACACGCACACACTCTCTCTCACGCACACACTCTCTCTCACGCACACTCTCTCTCTCACGCACACACTCTCTCTCACGGACACACTCTCTCACGCACACGCTCTCTCACACACACTCCCTCTCGCACACACACTCCCTCTCGCACACACTCTCTCTCTCGCACACACTCTCTCTCTCGCACACACTCTCTCTCTCGCACACACTCTCTCTCTCGCACACACTCTCTCTCTCGCACACACTCTCTCTCTCGCACACACTCTCTCTCTCGCACACACTCTCTCTCTCGCACACACTCTCTCTCTCGCACACACTCTCTCTCTCGCACACACTCTCTCTCTCGCACACACTCTCTCTCTCGCACACACTCTCTCTCTCGCACACACTCTCTCTCTCGCACACACTCTCTCTCTCGCACACACTCTCTCTCTCGCACACACTCTCTCTCTCGCACACACTCTCTCGCACACACTCTTTCTTGCACACACTCTCTCTCGCACACACTCTCTCTCGCACACACTCTCTTGCACACTCTCTCTCTCGCACACTCTCTCTCTCACACTCTCTCTCTCTCACACACACACACTTTCTCACACACTCTCTCGCACACTATCTCTCTCACACACACACGCTCTCTCTCTCTCACACACACATTCTCTTATACACACACACACACACACAGTGATGGGGCAAAATGTAGAGGAAGATTTGAGCTGTATCGAACCCCGTGCTGTACCTGTCCTGGGTGTGTTTGATGTGCACAATGTGGAGGCAGCTTTTCCTTTTATCTAGCACCATGCTGTATCTGTCATTGGTTTATTTGATAGTGACAGTGTATAGGGAGCTTCACTCTGTATCGAACCCCGTGCCGCACCTGTCCAGGGTGTGTTTGATGGGGACAGTGTCGAGGGAGCTTCACTCTGTATCAAAACCCGTGCTGTCCCTGTCCTGGGAGTGTTTGATGGGGGACAGTATAGAGGGAGCTTTACTCTGTATCTAACCCCGTGCTGTACCTGTCCTCGGAGTGTTTGATGGGGACAGTGTAGAGGGAGCTTCACTCTGTATCTAAACACGTGCTGTACCTGTCCTGGGTGTGTTTGATGGGGGACAGTGTAGAGGGAGCTTTACTCTGTATCTAACCCCGTGCTGTATCTCTCCTGGAAGTGTTTTATGGGGACAGTGTAGAGCGAGCTTTGCTCTGTATCTTACACTGTGCTGTCCCTGTCCTCCGAGTGTTTGATGGGGGACAGTATAGAGGGACCTTTACTCTGTATTGAACCCCGTGCTGTATTTGTCCTGGGAGTGTTTAATGGGGACAGTGTCGAGGGAGCTATACTCTGTACCTAACCCTGTGCTGTACCTGTCCTGGGAGTGTTTGATGGGGACAGGACTTGGGGGACATTGGATTTTAGACAATGTTTAGGGTTTTCGACTTTTCGGAGTGAAATTCAGGAACACTTTGCCACACCAGGTGTGATATTAGTTTGGAACTACCTTCTATAATTCACAGTTGATGCTCAGTCACTTATTAATGTTCAAACCTGAAGTTGATAGATGGTATTTTACACACAGGAGAAGCAATTAAAAATCAATGGGCCAATGTTAAAATACTTGCAGGAACAGAGAGACCTGGGGTTTCAGTTCATTTTTACATCTTAAAGATTCAACCTGGGGCTCAGAATCTGTCAGTTGAATCTACTTTTCCTGTCCCGAAAACGTGTCAACAATTGTGTTGGGGAATGTGACAAAAGGTGACATTCCTGCATCCTGCACAGTGGGGTTGGGAGGTTGTTTGAAAGGAGATTCAGAAAGTGTCAATTAGATTGTGTCTCTTTGCAGAAGTTGAGTATTTCACAGGAGATGCCTTGAGATAAAGGAAAGTTTTACCAATGTCTGCGTAACTTTCAAAGTCTCCAGACGCATGAAGGGGGCAGGGATTTTGTAATATTCAGAGCAGGAGATGGGGGACAATCACAGAATTGAAGATGTGAGGCCATCTCTTGTTTTTGAATGTCAATCTGTAGCTTTTAAACTTTAGTCCTGGGCTAATCATTCCAAGTTTGCAATCCCACACTTTGCTGTTGTTAATTTTGAGTTGTAAATTTTCTGAAATTGATTCTGTAATAAAAATCCATGCAGGATGCAATGATTCCCATTCTGTCTGCTGCTGCAAAGCCCCAGTTTGTGTCTCAGTTTCACTATTTATCAACCATTTAAGATCCAAGAGCCATAGAATTCCTACACTGCAGAATGAGGCCATTCAGCCCAACAATCCTGCCCATTCAATAATCCCACCCAGGCCCGAATCCCCCTGACACTAAGGGGCAATTTAGCAAACGTGCAAACTCCACACAGACAGTCACTCGAGGCGGGGAATCGAACCCAGATCCCTGGCGCTGTGAGTCAGCAGTGCTAACCACTGTGCCACCGTGTCGCCCGGTGATGAGACAGAACGTTTGCCAAAGTGCACAGAAATCGGCAGCATTGTCAGCATTTTAGCTGGAAGCTTCAAATGACAAAGGGATCTTAATAGGAGAGTCACAGAATCCCTGCAGTGCAGAAGGAGACCATTCAGCCCATCGAGTCTGTACTGACTCTCTGACACAGTATCTTACCAAGGCCCTTGACCCAGCCCTATCCCCGTAACCCCACACATTTACCTTAATCCACCGAACCAACACAGCTTTGGACAGGAAACGGCAATTTACTGTGTCCAATC
The DNA here is from genome assembly GCF_964213995.1 of Mustelus asterias. Lineage (NCBI taxonomy): Eukaryota > Metazoa > Chordata > Chondrichthyes > Carcharhiniformes > Triakidae > Mustelus > Mustelus asterias. Next base: position 21,668 of record NW_027591414.1, on the reverse strand, counting down.
CACAAATTTGGAAAATACTGGGATGGATTGAGAAATGGTTTCCGGGCAGAAAACAGAGCTCAGATACAAATGGGCCCTTTGGCCCAACTTTTCCCTGCCACCCAGTTTTTACCATTAAGCTCGTATCAAATGCCTTGCGTTTGGCCCAAATCCCTCCATACCAATCTTACCAGAATAACTGTCTAAATGCTTTTTAAAATATAAAATTGTGTCCGCTTCTACTACGACCTCTGGCAGCTTGTTCCAATCCCTCACCACCCTATGTGTGAAAAGAATTACCCTCTGGACCCTCTCCCCTCTCACCTTAAACCTATGTCTTCTAGTTTTAGACTCCCCTCCCTTTTGGAAAAGATGTTGACGAGCTTATCAAAGAACAAAGAGAATTACAGCACAGGAACAGGCCCTTCGGCCCTCCAAGCCTGCACCAACCATGCTGCCCGACTGAACTAAAACCCCCTACCCTTCCGGGGACCATATCCCTCTATTCCCATCCTATTCATGTATTTGTCCAGACATTCCGTAAAACTCACTATCGTATCTGCTTCCACTACCTCCCCCGGCAGCGAGTTCCAGGCACCCACCACCCTCTGTGTAAAAAAACTTGCCTTGTACATCTCCTTTAAACCTTGCCCCTCACACCTTAAACCTATGCCCCCTAGATTTTGAATCTTCCACCCTGGTAAAAAGCTTCTGACTATCCACTCTGTCCATGCCCCTCATAATCTTGTAGAATTCTATCAGGTCGCCCCTCAACCTCCGTCGTTCCAGTGAGAACAAACCAAGTTTCTCCAATCTCTCCTCAGAGCTAATGCCCTCCATCCTAGGAAACATCCTGGTAAATCTTTTCTGAACCCTCTCCAAAGCCTCCACATCTTTCTGGTAGTGTGCCGATCAGAATTGAACACTATATTCCAAGTGCGGCCTAACTAAGGTTCGATAAAGCTGCTGTATCCATGCCCTCATTATTTTAGAGACCTCTATAAGAACACCACTAAGCCAACTCAAGGGAAAAAAGTCCCAGAGTATCCAGCCTCTCATTATAACTCAAACCATCGCAACCCCATAGCATCCCAGTCATTCTTTTCTGCACACTTTCTAGCTTAATAATCTCCTTTCTATAAGGGTGACCAGAACAATACACAGCATTCCAAGTGTGGTCTTACCAATGTCTTGTACAACTCCAACAAGACGTCCCAACTCCTGTGTTCAATGTTTTGACCAATGAAACCAAGCATGTGGAATGCCTTCTTCACCACTCTATCCACCTGTGACTCCACTTTCAAGGAGCTATCAATCTGTACCCCGAGATCCCTTTGTTCTGTAACTCTCACCAACACCCTACCATTAACTGAGTAAGTCCTGTGTTTGTTCAATCCACCAAAATGTATCACCTTGCATTTATCGAAATTAAACTCCATCTGCCATTCAACAGCCCACTGGCCCAATTGATCAAGATCCCATTGCAACCCTAGATAACCTTCTTCACTGTCCACTATGCCACAAATCTTGGTGTCAACTGCAAACTTACAAACCATGCCTCCTAAATTCTCAACCAAATCATTAATATAAATGACAAATAACAGTGGACCCAGCACCGATCCCTGAGGCACCCCGTTGGTCACAGGCCTCCAGTTTGACCAAAAAAACAACCCTCTACAACCACCCTCT